>NC_084584.2:24297500-24342500 GCF_033978685.3 Nerophis lumbriciformis | reverse complement strand
GTATCTCATGCTTAAACCAAAAATAAACAAAAGGTGAGTGCCCCTAAGAAAAGGCATTGAAGCTTAGGGAAGGCTATGCAGAACGAAACTAAAACTGAACTGGCTACAAAGTAAACAAAAACAGAATGCTGGACGACAGCAAAGACTTGCTGGAGCAAAGACACCGTCCACAATGTACACCCGAACATGACAATCAACAATGTGCCCACAAAGAAGGATAAAAACAACTGAAATATTCTCGAATGCTAAAACAAAGTAGATGCAGGAAATATCGCTCAAAGGAAGACATGAAACTGCTACTGGAAAATACAGAAAAAAGAGAAAAAGCCACCAAAATAGTAGCGCAAGACAAGAACTAAAACACTACACACAGGAAAACAGCAATAAACTCCAAATAAGTCAGGGCGTGATGTGACAGGTGGTGACAGTACACCTACTTTGAGACAAGAGCTATAGTGATGCGTGCTTGGTTATGCTTTAAAGTCATATCCAACACTTGCGACAACGACTTTTTACTGTCAACTGAGTTTCGTTTTTTAATGATTTCTGCTGGTGGTGTGCCTCCGCATTTTTTCAACGCAAAAAATGTGCCTCGGCTCAAAAAAGGTTGAAAAACACTGGGTTAGAGTGTCCGCTCTGAGATCGGTAGGTTGTGTGAGTCATACCAAAGACGATAAAAACGGGACCCACTACCTCCCTGCTTGGCACTCAGCATCAAGGGTTGGAATTGGGGGTTAAATCATCAAAAATGATTCCTGGGCGCGGCCACCGCTGCTGCTCACTGCTCCCCTCACCTCCCAGGGGGTTATCAATGGTGATGGGTCAAATGCAGAGAATAATTTTGCCACACCTCGTGTGTGTGTGTGACAATCATTGGTACTTTAACTTGGTACTTTAACTTTATCTTGGTTCTAAAAAATAATAATAATAATAAACATAGTCATTATAGGGTATTGTGTGTACAATAATGAATTTATTCCATTTTTTAACAAGGCTGTACCATAATAAAAAAAAAAGTGATAAAAGTGAAGCTGTGTGAATACTTTACGGGTGCACTGTAAAGGATGTATACATTATTAATTACGTCATAAAATGCTGGAGTTGTGTGTACTTCGCTTGAGTTGCTTCTCATACAATATTTCTTCTCCAAAAGTTACTTTTTCTTTTCAAAAGACATGTTGCATGTGACAATTTATTGACTTGCAAGCACCAATTGGACTGATTTCAGTTCATCTCAATAAGGGAGACGTTGATTTGAGTTAAGAGCTCCAGCACAGAACCAACTGAGCTCGTAAATTGAAGTACTACCGTTGACTATTTTGAGAAAATCTTCTTCAGGGCATGGGCAATAGGGGTGTCTCAATACAACTTTTTCACTTCCGATACGTCACCGATATCACAGCCTTGAGTAGTGGCCGATACCGATGTATCTGCAGGAATCATAGATACTTTTATTATTTTTATGTTTGATTAAAAAGTTAAAGTTAAAGTGCCTATGATTCTCTGCATTTGACCCATCCCCCTTGATCCCCCCCCCTGGGAGGTGAGGGGAGCAGTGAGCAGCAGCGGTGGCCCCGCCCGGGAATCATTTTTGGTGATTTAACCCCCAATTCCAACCCTTGATGCTGAGTGCCAAGCAGGGAGGTAATAGGTCCCATTTTTATAGTCTTTGGTATGACTCGGCCGGGGTTTGAACTCACAACCTACCGATCTCAGGGCGGACACTCTAACCACTAGGCCACTGAGTAAAGTGGAATTAGGTCTGGAAAAACATTTACCCGTTTTTTTATTAACCGACTGGAATTAACTTGTCTTTAAAGGGGAACATTATCACCAGACCTATGTAAGCGTCAATATATACCTTGATGTTGCAGAAAAGACCATATTTTTTTTAAACCGATTTCCGAACTCTAAATGGGTGAATTTTGGCGAATTAAACGCCTTTCTGTTATTCGTCCAATGTGACGTCACATCGGGAAGCAATCCGCCATTTTCTCACTTTTGTCGGTGTGTTGTCGGAGGGTGTAACAACACGAACAGGGACGGATTCAAGTTGCACCAGTGGCCCAAAGATGCGAAAGTGGCAAGAAATTGGACGAAATTTGTTCAAAATACGAGGGTGTGGGGAAAGCCGACGAAATGGTCAGTCGTTTGTTCCGCACACTTTACCGACGAAAGCTATGCTACGACAGAGATGGCAAGAATGTGTGGATATCCTGCGACACTCAAAGCAGATGCATTTCCAACGATAAAGTCAAAGAAATCTGCCGCCAGACCCCCATTGAATCTGCCGGAATGTGTGAGCAATTCAGGGACAAAGGACCTCGGTAGCACGGCAAGCAATGGCGGCAGTTTGTTCCCGCAGACGAGTGAGCTAAACCCCCTGGATGTCTTGGCTCACACCGCTTCTACCGTCCCTTATGCCACCAAAGATGATCAAGAGAAGAATATCGACCCTAGCTTCCCTGGCCTGCTGACATCAACTCCAAAATTGGACAGATCAGCTTTCAGGAAAAGAGAGCGGATGAGGGTATGTCTACAGAATATATTAATTGATGAAAACCTTATTCATTACTCGCGGTTTTACATAAAATATTATACATAAACTGTGTTTACCAATAATTTAGCTTAAAAACATTAATTTTTTTCAATCATTCGAGTACATTCGGGTAGTCTTGTGTAATGCAGTATTTTGTGTCTATTTAGGTATGGTTAACCTGAGTGCTGAAATCGTGGAAAAATATATGTTCTTAGCGCGCCTTTAATGCCAAACAAACACATACCAATCGTTGATTAGAAGGCGATTGCCGAATTCGTCCTCGCTTTCTCCCGTGTCGCTGGCTGTCGTGTCGTTTTCGTCGGTTTCGCTTGCATACGGTTCAAACCGATATGGCTCAATAGCTTCAGTTTCTTCTTCAATTTCGTTTTTGCTACCTGCCTCCACACTACAACCATCCGTTTCAATACATGCGTTATCTGTTGAATCGCTTAAGCCGCTGAAATCCGAGTCTGAATCCGAGCTAATGTCGCTATACCTTGCTGTTCTATCCGCCATGTTTGTTTGTATTGGCATCACTGTGTGACGTCACAGGAAAATGGGTGTATATATCCATCCATCCATCCATTTTCTACCGCTTATTCCCTTTGGGGTCGCGGGGGGCGCTGGAGCCTATCTCAGCTACAATCGGGCGGAAGGCGGGATACACCCTGGACAAGTCGCCACCTCATCACAGGGCCAACACAGATAGACAGACAACATTCACACTCACATCCACACACTAGGGACAATTTAGTGTTGCCAATCAACTTATCCCCAGGTGCATGTCTTTGGAAGTGGGAGGAAGCCGGAGTACCCGGAGGGAACCCACGCAGTCACGGGGAGAACATGCAAACTCCACACAGAAAGATCCCGAGCCCGGGATTGAACCCAAGACTACTCAGGACCTTCGTATTGTGAGGCAGATGCACTAACCCCTCTGCCACCGTGATATAACGATGGTTAAAATCAGGCACTTTGAAGCTTTTTTTAGGGATATTGCGTGATGGGTAAAATTTTGAAAAAAACTTCCAAAAATAAAATAAGCCACTGGGAACTGATTTTTAATGGTTTTAACCCTTCTGAAATTGTGATAATGTTCCCCTTTAAGTTAGAGTGGAGGGGTGATTTTTTTTTGGCGACATTTAATTAAGTTGAATGATGCCTAAGCCAATTAAGGAAAATGATCTGGGAAATTTAAGAAAGCATGTCCATTTATCCATGCTTTCTTCGTCTGGGGCTTCCAATCAGGGCGCAAGAGGGTTCACTCTGTGCATCGCTCTATATTAGCACCTATTATACAATAGCAGGATTAAATTAGAAAAACCGAGCCACGTGAAAGAATGACTGAGCTACAAGAAGAGGTAATATTGCCTTGTTGGAGCATTCTGCTGGAAATATTCGCCATTATAAAGGTGCGTACACATTGCAGTGGCCCATTTTTTTCCGTTTATTCGTGAATAGCGTTGCCATGGTAACACAAAATGGTCTCAATTTTAAGTACCGCCATCGGCCCGAACAGCCCCTTTCCGACGGTATAACATATGTGGGGGTTCGTTGGCCGGTTCGTTCCGTATTAAGTGTAAGAGAAACGTGCGGAACAAGAAGTTGAATTCACTGCTATTTAGCAGTGAATGGGTGCTGGCATTGCAGCATGCCCATAATAATCAAAGTGAACCCTCTTGTCAGTCATCCACAATCTTTGTGTCTGTGGGCGGAGGCAGGAAGACTGGCTTACGAGCATGCATGGCCTTAGCCTAAATCGTCGTGACTGGTGAGGTAAAAGCGCCGCAAAGTAAGGAAAATGAAGGAAGAAATGAGATGATTGCAAAGCCAAAAGTCCTGTGTGAGAATATTTTAGTTTCAAACCAAATGAGCAAGATGGGCCCATCAACACTGACAATTACAGTATGGTGGAAAACCACCCACATTTTTCAACTTGGTGGGGAAACTGCACTTGCTTTATTGAAGTTCAGTTTTATTTTATTTGTTTACTTATTCAGTGTCATTTAAAAATCTTGACCTTTCAATTACAATGATTAAAAAAAACAATACTACAGTAATAAGGATTCCAAGTTTATTGCTTTTGAATGTATTAATTTTCTTAATTAAATAGGTATTTTTAAAAAGAAGGGTTTTTAAGCATTTTTTTAAAAGCATCCACAGTCTGTGGTACCCTCAGGTGGTCAGGGAGAGCGTTCCACAGACTGGAAGCGGCGGAGCAGAAAGCCCAGTCTCCCATTGTTTGTAGTATATATACATATATACTGTATGTGTGTGTGTGTGTGTGTGTGTGTGTGTGTGTGTGTGTGTGTGTGTGTGTATATATATATATATATATATATATATATATATATATATATATATATTTTTTTTTTTTTTTTTTTTTTTTTTTTTTGGCCCTAGTGTGTGAATGTGAGTGTGGATGTTGTCTGTCTATCTGTGTTGGCCCTGCGATGAGGTGGCGACTTGTCCAGGGTGTACCCCGCCTTCCACCCGAATGCAGCTGAGATAGGCTCCAGCGCCCCCCGCGACCCCAAAAGGGACAAGCGGTAGAAAATGAATGGATGAATGGAAATATTATGATTACGTTAGTGCTCGATTTAATCCCAAAATAATGCTTACATTAGTATTGTTTATCAGCAATAATCTGTGGGACAAGACATCTGTCATGATCTGTGGCCGGATCATGTTTTATGTTCTGTTCATTTTGGACTCCCTGAGTTCCTGTTTTGTGCACCTCGGGGGTTTGTTTTGGTCTCCATGGGGATTAATTAGCTTCACCTGCCTATGGTTAGTGGTCGGCACGCTCACCTGCTGCCGACCACGAATTGGAGAGCTATTTATTCTCCTTGCTCGCCACACTCGGTCTGGCTTCATTGTTTGCCATGTGCAACAGTCACGTAGGTTGATTTCTTGTTTCCGATCGGCACGCATCCCTTTTGTTTGTTCCCTGTATTTTGTATCTCATCGAATGATTTATGGACAAGAAACCATGTTCCTACCTGCATGCCTTGTCCAGAGTGGTCCGTCTGCATCCCGGGGGAACTTATCGGCCCAGGCCTAACCTAAATGCTGACACGTTTGTTACTGGATACTTTCTAATATGCTTCTGCCTTTGTGTGTGTAAGTAATGTGCAAGCATTCTTATTTCATACTTGTTTGTATGTGTTAGACTGCAATCATACTTGCCAACCTTGAGACCTCCGATTTCAGGGGGGGCGTGGTTAAGAGGGGAGCAGTATATTTACAGCTAGAATTCACCAAGTCAAGTATTTCATTCATATATATATATATATATATATATATATATATAATATATATATATATGTGTGTGTGTGTGTATATATATATATAATATATATATATGTGTGTGTGTGTATATATATATATATATATATATATATATATATATATATATATATATATATAAGAAATACTTAACGAAATACTAAGTTAAGTATTTCATATATATATATAAGAAATACTTATTAGCAGCAGCCGGGACGAGACACGTGGTTGGAGTTGGAGGTGCTGATGAGCGGACGCAAAGGGAAAAGACATTTTGCTGGAAAGCAGAAGGCTGTCGAGATTGATGAAAATAAAACGGTGTTATACCCTGGATGCCGGACTGGTGGTCCGAAGAACCCACTAGAGGGCAACCTCTACAGTACTGTTTACTCTTAGACTTAGACAAACTTAAACAAACTTTATTTATCCATAAGGGAAATTGTTCTAAATTGATATAATTATTGATTGTATATAATTGATTTAATAAATACAAATCGTATATGTATATATATATATATATATATATATATATATATATATATATATATATACAAATGTATATCTTACAGATATTTATTTGTTTACATCCGATGAAATTCTCCATTTTCACTTTCAAAATCTCATTTAGATTTCTTCCAGGTAAGTGCTGCTGGTCATTATGCAAACTCCACTAAATATTTATTTCCACTGCTCATTATAGGACTTACAGAGAAAAAACAAAGCCACTCTTACATCCAAAGAGTCCATTTCTTAAAACAAAATTATGCTTTCCAATTGATGAGCTGCTATTAAACGCCGGTAGCGGCGAAGCATTAGAGGGAGTAACGATCGTGTCAGTGATTATGGCAGCAAAAGGCCTATTTATTATGATTAGCGCGTGTAAAGTAGTCAACTGTTATTCTTTGTCGCCTCTTAATATATGTTTTCATTCATTTGCTTGCACACTTCTACAGCTTGAGCTGCCCGAGGCGCCGAACACGACACGGCTGCAAAGCGTTTTAAGGCTCGGCGTGACACAATATAACGTCTGTCTCAAATTCAAATTCCCATTGTGAGCGCGGAACAAAGGGGACCGCGTATTTGGAAATCAGCGTAAACTTAAAAAAAACAAAAAAAAACAATGCTTTGTGGGCAAACAAGGACAAAAAGACTGCTGTCACTCACTGGACACTACAAAACCCAAAACCAGTGAAGTTGGCACGTTGTGTAATTCGTAAATAAAAACAGAATACAATGATTTTAAAAATCCTGTTCAACTTATATTCAATTGAATGGACTGCAAAGACAATATATTTAATGTTCGAACTGAGAAACTAATTTTTTTTTTGCAAATAATCATTAACTTAGAATTTAATGGCAGCAACACATTGCAAAAAAGTTGGCACAGGGGCATTTTTACCACTGTGTTACATGGCCTTTCCTTTTAACAACACTCAGTAAACGGTTGGGAACTGAGGAGACACATTTTTTAAGCTTCTCAGGTGGAATTATTTCCCATTCTTGCTTGATGTACAGCTTAAGTTGTTCAACAGTCCGGGGGTCTCTATGGACTGGACTTTCACTATTATGTTTGATCCACTATGGACTGGACTCTCACTATTATGTTGGGGGGGGGCGCAGATGTGGGGGGCCTCCAAGGTTTCTCATTGCCCCATTGAGTTGAGTTTTTCCTTGCCCTGATGTGGAATCTGAGCCGAGGATGTCGTTGTGGCTTGTGCAGCCCTTTGAGACACTCGTGATTTAGGGCTATACAGGTAAAAGCCAGTAAATTAGAATATTTTGAAAAACTTGATTTATTTCAGTAATTGCATTCAAAAGGTGTAACTTGTACATTACATTTATTCATTGCACACAGACTGATGCATTCAAACGTTTATTTCATTTAATTTTGATGATTTGAAGTGGCAACAAATGAAAATCCAAAATTGCGTGTGTCACAAAATTAGAATATTACTTAAGGCTAATACAAAAAAGGGATTTTTAGAAATGTTGGCCAACTGAAAAGTATGAAAATAAAAAATATGAGCATGTACAATACTCAATACTTGGTTGGAGCTCCTTTTGCCTCAATTACTGCGTTAATGCGGCGTGGCATGGAGTCGATGAGTTTCTGGCACTGCTCAGGTGTTATGAGAGCCCAGGTTGCTCTGATAGTGGCCTTCAACTCTTCTGCGTTTTTGGGTCTGGCATTCTGCATCTTCCTTTTCACAATACCCCACAGATTTTCTATGGGGCTAAGGTCAGGGGAGTTGGCGGGTCAATTTAGAACAGAAATACCATGGTCCGTAAACCAGGCACGGGTAGATTTTGCGCTGTGTGCAGGCGCCAAGTCCTGTTGGAACTTGAAATCTCCATCTCCATAGAGCAGGTCAGCAGCAGGAAGCATGAAGTGCTCTAAAACTTGCTGGTAGACGGCTGCGTTGACCCTGGATCTCAGGAAACAGAGTGGACCGACACCAGCAGATGACATGGCACCCCAAACCATCACTGATGGTGGAAACTTTACACTAGACTTCAGGCAACGTGGATCCTGTGCCTCTCCTGTCTTCCTCCAGACTCTGGGACCTCGATTTCCAAAGGAAATGCAAAATTTGCATGGTTGGGTGATGGTTTGGGGTGCCATGTCATCTGCTGGTGTCGGTCTACTCTGTTTCCTGAGATCCAGGGTCAACGCAGCCGTCTACCAGCAAGTTTTAGAGCACTTCATGCTTCCTGCT
This sequence comes from Nerophis lumbriciformis, assembly GCF_033978685.3. NCBI lineage: Eukaryota > Metazoa > Chordata > Actinopteri > Syngnathiformes > Syngnathidae > Nerophis > Nerophis lumbriciformis. The sequence continues at coordinate 24,333,956 of NC_084584.2, read as the reverse complement.
GCTGACCTGCTCTATGGAGATGGAGATTTCAAGTTCCAACAGGACTTGGCGCCTGCACACAGCGCAAAATCTACCCGTGCCTGGTTTACGGACCATGGTATTTCTGTTCTAAATTGGCCCGCCAACTCCCCTGACCTTAGCCCCATAGAAAATCTGTGGGGTATTGTGAAAAGGAAGATGCAGAATGCCAGACCCAAAAACGCAGAAGAGTTGAAGGCCACTATCAGAGCAACCTGGGCTCTCATAACACCTGAGCAGTGCCAGAAACTCATCGACTCCATGCCACGCCGCATTAACGCAGTAATTGAGGCAAAAGGAGCTCCAACCAAGTATTGAGTATTGTACATGCTCATATTTTTCATTTTCATACTTTTCAGTTGGCCAACATTTCTAAAAATCCCTTTTTTGTATTAGCCTTAAGTAATATTCTAATTTTGTGACACACGGAATTTTGGATTTTCATTTGTTGCCACTTCAAATCATCAAAATTAAATGAAATAAACATTTGAATGCATCAGTCTGTGTGCAATGAATAAATATAATGTACAAGTTACACCTTTTGAATGCAATTACTGAAATAAATCAAGTTTTTCAAAATATTCTAATTTACTGGCTTTTACCTGTATAAGTAAACATTGATTGATTGATTGATTTGGATGGGTGGCCAAATACTTTTGGCAATATAGTGTATTCACGCAGATTATTTACACAATTTATTTTGCTGCGTTTTTTTGCTTCTATTAATTCTAACAATAACATTTCCATTTGTGAGCAAGCATTGTGGTGTTTTTTTTTTTCTTCTTTTAAATGTAATTGACATTTTTGAATTAACCGAAACCAGGCAAGGGAGTTTAAACTACTGGTTGTACTCGTAATTAATTATGATCCATCCAAAATCAAAAGTGTGATTTATCTGATTTTGAAAATGGATCATTTGACAGCATGACTAATAATTCAATACTGAATTACATTTTTACGGTTTGCTTGGGGCCGATTAAAAACAAGCTGCTGAAATTGGTTATTAATTCAAAAACATATTTGTATTTTTAGCAGCAGCGTGTAACTGCATTGTATTATTACGTGTAATGACTGGCGCCCAAATGCGTGTATATATTTTTTTATTTTTAGCTCCAAAGACCCTTGTACTTTCTTTTTTTTAATTCCGCTCCCCAGTGGAGGCAAGTGTTCACCTGGCAATGCGTGAAAGGCTTGGCCAGGTGCTTTAAAGCTTTGACTGCCAATTATAGCATCAGAGCAGGCCAGGGCTGCCTCCAGTGGACTTGCTCAGAGGCCCGGCTGACCATTAGCCAAGCTTTTCCTTCAAACAAGGTGGACAGCAGCGAGAACATTGTCAGAGAGTGACATCTTGTATTGTCTACCAGGGAAAGTGTGGGCTGCGTTCTTCCCCCCCCCCCCCCCCGAGATTCACTGATGCTCAAGGCCAGACTATACAGTCTGGTGAAAACATACAAATAAAACACCCACAGAATGAATGGACTTTCTTTTTTTTTTTTTTTTTAAACATCGCCAGCAAATCTTGCAAGTCTTTAGCTCTGAGACAGCCATGACATTATGTTCTTTACAAGTGTGTGTAACTGTGTGTGTGTGTGTGTGTGTATGTATATATATATATATATATATATATACACACATGGGCTTCACGGTGGCAGAGGGGTTAGTGCATCTGCCTCACAATACGAAGGTCCTAAGTAGTCTTGGGTTCAATCCCGGGCTCGGGATCTTTCTGTGTGGAGTTTGCATGTTCTCCCCGTGACTGCGTGGGTTCCCTCCGGGTACTCCGGCTTCCTCCCACCTCCAAAGGCACCTGGGGATAAGTTGATTGGCAACACTAAATTGGCCCTAGTGTGTGGATGTGAGTGTGAATGTTGTCTGTCTATCTGTGTTGGCCCTGCGATGAGGTTGCGACTTGTCCAGGGTGTACCCCGCCTTCCGCCCGATTGTAGCTGAGATAGGCTCCAGCGCCCCCCGCGACCCCAAAAGGGAATAAGCGGTAGAAAATGGATGGATGGGGATGGATATATATACATACATACATACATACATACATGTATGTGTGTATATATATATATATATATATATATATATATATATACACACACACACACACACACACAGACTTTCCAAAATGAGAAAAAATAGCTAACCTCAATGCACCCAAAAATACCTTAAAATAAGTATATTCTCACTAATAACAAGTGCACTTTTCTTGGTAGAAAAAAAAAGAGACCTTTTTGCTCAATATGTTGAAAAATGTTCTTAAATTAAGAACAATTCCTAGTTTGTGAACCCGTTCTCAAACAATGGCAATAAAACGATTCTGAGTCTGATTCTGATTAAATGAAGTAAATGCTCGTGCCATTATCTTGACATAATGATATGTGCTCGGCGTTACATTTCTTGAAACCAGCAAACTTATACTAAAAAATAATTTATTGTTCTTAATGGAAAGGCAACAAGGCAAGCGCTTGTTACTCTCGGGGTCTCCTAGCCGCTCAGGCAAATCATATGGTCTAAAAATGCATTTTTCCAAGGATAACATGACATCATCGCGCCAAGTGCGTGCTCTTTCAGTCAATTAGTGCGCATATATATATAATAATTGTTTTTAATTGTAATTTTGAAGATTTCATCTGAATGTGCGTGAACTATTTCTGTTCAAAATGTTAAATGTTTAAATATTAACTGTCCGTTTACTGTACTGTGCCAACTGTACTACTTATATGAGTACGTATTTTCTATTGTTTCATTGAAAATAAAACAGCAAAGTCCATCTGGCTTTTTTTTAATTCATGCTTGAAATAAGAAATTATTACTTTAAAAAAGTAGTTTTATACTTGTGAGTGTTGATGACACAGCTTTGCAACAGTTGATCTTCTAGTTTCAAGCATGTTTTACTCAATATAGGCAGGTGGGTATGAAGGCACTGATCCACAATGTTAGTGAAGAAAAACATGATGCAGTGCAGTTGTACACCACTGCAAACAACCACCATAATAAACATTAGAACTGCAGCAGGGGGTGATAGACGACTGTAGCACTGCCATCCCAATTTGCTCAAAGCGTTCGTGGAAACGGAAATCCGCCAATGAGCAAAGAGCCAAAATTGCGGGAGGCTCCGGAGTGCACTTCTATCAGCAGGGCGACTGTTAGCGCCGCAAATCATCATGTGGGAACCATTGGGGAGAAATCTGGGGGAACGCACATGTAGCCTGTATAGCGTCCTCTCTGCATGTGCACTATGGAGCGTAAGCTGTCTGCTCTTGCATGAAAATAGGGGGGGGGGAGAAGTTGCTGAGGTGTTTCCTGGAACACAGCCAGGACAGTTAAGTGGAAACAGAGGGCGAATAAAATAAAAAAAAGCCAGGGAGAAGTCCGGTGGGAATAAGGTAAAGGCTCGGACGACTGGCGAAAAAAAGTATTGGGTTTATGTAAACACGTAGGCCTTTAAAGATGATCATAGAATTTGATTCCCTATGCAAGGGAACAGCCAAAAATAAAATAAAGTTGTCTAACTACTTCCCCCACATTGCCCTATTAGGGGTGTCCTGAGCCGATATGGATATCACATTATATCGACTTATATCTAAACTTTCTGAAATATAAGCTTTAATTCCAAATAGTCCTGCAACGTGTTTACTCGTGCAAAAAGCCGGTAAACATCTAAATGTTCTCCATTAAGCACACAAGGCCTGGTCTTTTCTTCTGTTTTAACCAAGTCATGTTCATGGCAGGCTCGCAGCTACACAACAGCTAAGCACACAACAGCACACAAGCTAGACATACGTAGTCAGGGACTAATCGAATAAAAGTTTGCATGTACAAACCCCGTTTCCATATGAGTTGGGAAATTGTGTTAGATGTAAATATAAACGGAATACAATGATTTGCAAATCCTTTTCAACTCATATTCAATTGAATGCACTACAAAGACAAGATATTTGATGTTCAAACTCAAACTTTATTTTTTTTTTGCAAATAATAATTAACTTACAATTTCATGGCTGCAACACGTGCCAAAGTAGTTGGGAAAGGGCATGTTCACCACTGTGTTACATGGCCTTTCCTTTTAACAACACTCAGTAAACGTTTGGGAACTGAGAAGACACATTTTTTAAGCTTCTCAGGTGGAATTCTTTCCCATTCTTGCTTGATGTACAGCTTAAGTTGTGCAACAGTCCGGGGGTCTCTGTTGTGGTATTTTAGGCTTCATAATGCGCCACACATTTTCAATGGGAGACAGGTCTGGACTACAGGCAGGCCAGTCTAGTACCCACACTCTTTTACTATGAAGCCACGTTGATGTCACACGTGGCTTGGCATTGTCTTGCTGAAATAAGCAGGGGCGTCCATGGTAACGTTGCTTGGATGGCAACATATGTTGCTCCAAAACCTGTATGTACCTTTCAGCATTAATGGCGCCTTCACAGATGTGTAAGTTACCCATGTCTTGGGCACTAATACACCCCCATACCATCACAGATGCTGGCTTTTCAACTTTGCGCCTACAACAATCCGGATGGTTCTTTTCGTTTTTGGTTTGGAGGACACAACGTCCACAGTTTCCAAAAACAATTTGAAATGTGGACTCGTCAGACCACAGAACACTTTTCCACTTTGTATCAGTCCATCTTAGATGAGCTCAGGCCCAGCGAAGCCGACGGCGTTTCTGGGTGTTGTTGATAAACGGTTTTCGCCTTGCATAGAGTTTTAACTTGCACTTACAGATGTAGCGACCAACTGCAGTTACTGACAGTGGGTTTCTGAAGTGTTCCTGAGCCCGTGTGGTGATATCCTTTACACACTGATGTCGCTTGTTGATGCAGTACAGCCTGAGGGATCGAAGGTCACGGGCTTAGCTGCTTACGTGCAGGGATTTCTCCAGATTCTCTGAACCCTTTGATGATATTACGGACCGTAGATGGTGAAATCCCTAAATTCTTTGCAATAGCTGGTTGAGAAAGGTTTTTCTTAAACTGTTCAACAATTTGCTCATGCATTTGTTGACAAAGTGGTGACCCTCGCCCCATCCTTGTTTGTGAATGACAGAGCATTTCATGGAATCTACTTTTATACCCAATCATGGCACCCACCTGTTCCCAATTTGCCTGTTCACCTGTGGGATGTTCCAAATAAGTGTTTGATGAGCAGTCCTCAACTTTATCAGTATTTATTGCCACCTTTCCCAACTTCTTTGTCACGTGTTGCTGGCATCAAATTCTAAAGTTAATGATTATTTGCAACAAAAAAAATGTTTATGAGTTTGAACATCAAATATGTTGTCTTTGTAGCATATTCAACTGAATATGGGTTGAAAATGATTTGCAAATCATTGTATTCCGTTTATATTTACATCCAACACAATTTCCCAACTCATATGGAAACGGGGTTTGTATTAAAACACGTGCAAACTTTGATAGCGCATGTAAAACTGATCGACTAAACTCAAGCGGGCAAGATAAGGAGAGCAATCCATTTATGTGTCCGTCTTCATGAATATGCAGAATATATGCTGATCACCAGAACGTCCACAATACTGGGAAGAAAAATGCCATTCTAAACATTCAGCACATGCAGTGTGATTTATTAACACTAAAACTGCTCTGCGGTCTATAGAAAGAAGGTGCAAAATGGCAGTTGTGCAGAATTAGCTGTGAGAAAGGAGGCGATCGCGCTGCAGCTCCATCCTAAGTATGCTTGACAACATGTAGGGACTGTTAGAAATATGAAGATTAAACTTATCGCATACTAGGGCTGAGTCGATATCAACATATCGGGAAAGACACTGAATCATTATCAATGAAAAATGCCTTTGATAAAACGTTCTATACACATATATACATACAGTCATATTTATACATATATACACATACATATGTGTATCAATCAATCAATCAATCAATCAATCAATGTTTATTTATATAGCCCTAAATCACAAGTGTCTCAAAGGGCTGCACAAGCCACAACGACATCCTCGGTACAAAGCCCACATAAGGGCAAGGAAAAACTCACCCCAGTGGGACGTCGATGTGAATGACTGAGAAACCTTGGAGAGGACCGCATATGTGGGTTACCCCCCCCCCCCCCCCCCTCTTGGGGAGACCGAATGCAATGAATGTCGAGTGGGTCTGACATAATATTGTGAGAGTCTAGTCCATAGTGGATCCAACATAATAGTATACACATATACACATACATACAGTATGGGTATACACATATACACATATACACACATATGGGTATACATATATATACACATTCATTTGAATGTGTATATATTTGTGTATACACTAGAGATGCACGGTTTGCGGGCACAACCGCGGAGTCCGCGGATTATCCGCGGATCGGGCGGATGAAATTTAAAAAAAGTTAGATTTTATCCGCGGGTCGGGTCGGGTCGGGCGGTTGAAATAAAAGAAAATTAGATTTTGAATAGATTCAGGCGGGTGGCAGTTAAACCAATTGGTAAATATATATACATAGTTAAATGTTGTTACCCACATACGAAAAACGAGCAGGCACCTGCTGCATATGCCACAACAGAAGAAAAAAAAAGAAAAGAGATGGACACTTTTACGGAGCGGAGAAGGCCCCCGATGCCTCGCCGGGGTCCGGGACCGAGGCCCCTTCCCCCGAGAGGGCCCCACCGGGAGCCGTAGCTGAGGCGATCCGCGAGAAGGGCCCGACGCACGTCCAGGGTCACCACCGCGCCCACCGCACCGACACCCCGCCTCGTCCGCCTTCGCCGCGGCCGGCGTCACGCGCAGCAGGTAAGCAGCTTACCTGCCCGCCACCCCCGTGGCCGGGGGCTCGTAACAGGGGTCACTCCGCGCGCTCCGCCCGCGCAGCTTACCTGCCCGCCACCCCTGTTGCCGGGGGCGCGTAACAGGGGTCACTCCGCGCGCAGTGCGCTCACGAAAGGGGTGGGGCTCACCCTGGTTGATATAGACAGCAGCTAGGACGGTGGCCATGGACGTCGGAACCCGCTAAGGATTGTGTAACAACCCACCTGCCGAATCAACTAGCCCTGAAAATGGATGGCGCTGGAGCGTTGGGCCCATACCCGGCCGTCGCCGGCAGCGAGACGCGCTTGGAGGTGCGCTCAGCGCGGCTCCCATATGATTGCGCACTGGTGTGCGTCTGGGTCGTGACAGCGTGGCACGCGAATGTCTGTGCTGCATTGGATCAGTCTCCTTTCTTTAACAGGCAAAAGCTTTATAACCTCACTAATGCCTTGCATCGTCTATATTAGATATATAACAACGGGCGGGTGCGGGCGGATGGCGGGCGGATGCGGTTCTGATCAAATGTTAGATCGGGTGGATTGCGGATGGTTGACGACTTTCTGATGCGGTTGCGGATGAAATAATTGCCTATCCGCGCATCTCTAGTATACACATATATATATACATATTCATTTGTGTATACACTAGAGATGCGCGGATAGGCAATTATTTCATCCGCAACCGCATCAGAAAGTCGTCAACCATCCGCAATCCACCCGATCTAACATTTGATCAGAACTGCATCCGCCCGCCATCCGCCCGCACCCGCCCGTTGTTATATATCTAATATAGACGATGCAAGGCATTAGTGAGGTTATAAAGCTTTTGCCTGTTAAAGAAAGGAGACTGATCCAACGCAGCACAGACATTCGCGTGCCACGCTGTCACGACCCAGACGCACACCAGTACGCAATCATATGGGAGCCGCGCTGAGCGCACCTCCAAGCGCGTCTCGCTGCCGGCGACGGCCGGGTATATGGGCCCGACGCTCCAGCGCCATCCATTTTCAGGGCTAGTTGATTCGGCAGGTGGGTTGTTACACACTCCTTAGCGGGTTTCAACTTCCATGGCCACCGTCCTGCTGTCTATATCAACCAGGGTGAGCCCCACCCCTTTCGTGAGCGCACTGCGCGCGGAGTGACCCCTGTTACGCGCCCCCGGCAACAGGTGTGGCGGGCAGGTAAGCTGCGCGGGCGGAGCGCGCGGAGTGACCCCTGTTACGAGCCCCCGGCCACGGGGGTGGCGGGCAGGTAAGCTGCTTACCTGCTGCGCGTGACGCCGGCCGCGGCGAAGGCGGACGAGGCGGGGTGTCGGTGCGGTGGGCGCGGTGGTGACCCTGGACGTGCGTCGGGCCCTTCTCGCGGATCGCCTCAGCTACGGCTCCCGGTGGGGCCCTCTCGGGGGAAGGGGCCTCGGTCCCGGACCCCGGCGAGGCGTCGGGGGCCTTCTCCGCTCCGTAAAAGTGTCCATCTCTTTTTTTTTTTTTTCTTCTGTTGTGGCATATGCAGCAGGTGCCTGCTCGTTTTTCGTATGTGGGTAACAACATTTAACTATGTATATATTGTAATGTTCCCAGGAACGTAGGCTCATAGACTTATTCGTTTGTCTCGTATTTATTGTAATAAGATGCAATGTAACCACACAACAGCTCCAATGTGCGTCTCCCCTCTTTCCCCGCAAAACTCGAACTAACACTTCCTGTCAACAACGTCACTTCCCTAACTTGCCCGGAAGTCCCGCCCCCCAGCCAAAGCCATTGGCTAACACCCCGTAGCTAGCCGCTACATCATATTTCCGAATTGGTTTAACTGCCACCCGCCTGAATCTATTTAAAATCTAATTTTTTTTAATTTCAATCGCCCGACCCGACCCGACCCGACCTGACCCGCTGATAAAATCTAATTTTTTTAAATTTCATCCGCCCGATTCGCGGATAATCCGCGGACTCCGCGGTTGTGCCCGCAAACCGCGCATCTCTAATGTATACACATATATACACATACATATATGTATACACACATACATATATATGTATATATACACACATATACACATACATATATGTATACACATTAATATATATACACACATACATATATATATATATATACAGTACATATATATACACACACATATATACATATACATTTACAGTATTTGAATGACAATAAAAAGGAAGTCTAAGTCTAATACATATATATATATATACACGCGCACATATGCGCGCACACAAAGATACATACACGTTTTGTTCAAGAGAAACTAGAGAGAATGAATAAAGGTTGGTTGCATGAACAAAGCCACTCACGCTCTGGTAACCTAACAAAAGCGGAAGTGATCAGTGAGTGTTAGCGCAGGCAGGATGAAGCAGCGCTTTTAATGTGAAGACCGGAACTGTGCAGTCGGCCTTGAGAGTTATAACGGCAGGTACGTACGCGAGAGTCTGTTGAAATAAAAAGTGTTTCTTGCCTTCCTGTCGGTCGTTTTTTCTTAATAATGATCTGGCAGCAGCCAGCGTCATCTCACAAGACCCTCGGGGGCCGTGAATGTCAATCAAGTGACGTCTTGGTGAAGATTGATGATCGCTCATTTTTGGGAAGAAGGAGACGGACTGGAGGCAGGGACGTCGTTAGCTTGCGTATTTATTGAAATAAATAAATATGAATGAAGTGTGTGCTTGAACCAAATGTATAAGGTGTGACTATGTGTAGGGATTATGTGAGGAGTGTTACCAGGTGGCGTTGAAGGTGTGTGTTGAGATCGGTGCAGAAGTCCAGAAAGGGCAAGGCAGGCTCGGAGGTCCATGGACAGGCAGGAGGTCAGGGGCTGCAGCGAGGCGTCAGGTCGAGATCCAGGAAGGCAGCAGAGAGTCCAGAGGTGATCCAGGGAGACGAGACACACAGCTCGAAACCAGGGGATGGCGAAGGGTTGCTGGAAGGCGACACAGGATTGATTGATTGATTGAGACCTTTATTAGTAGATTGCACAGTATAGTACATATTCCATACAATTGACCACTAAATGGAAAAGGACAAGACACAATGAGCACAACGGAGGGGAAACACAAGGAGCGAGGAGACAAGTGCAAGGAAGCTAGAGACGTGTAAGGCTTACTGTACAGGAACAGGTAGCTACGTTCTGGCACTGGAACGCAGGACACGCTGGCTTAAAAGACGGCGGGGAAGGGTCTCATTAGCGTCAGGTGTGTTGAATGCAGAGTGAGAGCAGCGGCTGCTGCAGGAGAGGAACGCCCGTGGGCATGTACCGAGGTGCGCTCAACAAAGCGCGTTGAGGAGGGCGCGGCGGCCTGCGCTCGTGCAGTAGCAGTTATAACGTCATAAGTGACAGTAAAATGTATCTTTGGTAGTACATGCTGTAGTAGGGTCTCATACTCATTAATATTCAAAATGGCCGACTGAATTTGTGGCATTTTTTGACTTTTTAAACAGAATTTTCGCACACTTTGCGGATTGTGAATACAATCGGATATGGTTTAATGCAGGGGTGTCAAACTCATTTTTAGCTCAGGGGCCGCGTGAAGGAAAATCTGTGCACATGCGGGCCGGACTATTAAAATCGTGGCATTAAAACTAAAAACTAAAGACAACTTCAGATTGTTTTCTTTGTCTTAGAACAAACACATTCTGAAAATATTACAATAAAAATATCGGGGAAAAAATACAGACGGCGGTAAAGTTTAGATCCATGAAGGAAAGAGAGTGAATGAATGTTTATAACTGATTACATTTACATATGCATAAAAATGTGTTTTCTTTTGTACTATTTTTTTATGTATTAACTCTAAAGGCCCGATAGGAGGCCACGGGGAAGACCCAGGACACGTTGGGAAGACTATGTCTCCCGGCTGGCCTGAGAACGCCTCGGGATCCCCCGGGAAGAGCTGGACGAAGTGGCTGGGGAGAGGGAAGTCTGGGCTTCCCTGCTTAGGCTGCTGCCCCCGCGACTCGACCTCGGATAAGTGGAAGAAGATGGATGGATGAATGGATGGATCTAAAGACCTTAGTGGCCACATGTGTGGATTTGATTTTTTGATTTTTATTAAGGATCCCCATTAGCTGGTTGCCACAACAACCCACTAGTCTTCCTGGGGTCCACAAACTCAATACAATTACAAGTAAAAGCATATAATTATAACTACACAACACAGAAAAAATATAAAAAAAATAAAAGCATCAATAAGAAAACAAGCAAACAATGTACTGTCGCAGAATAATAATTACCATATAAATATAACTACACAATACAAAACCAAACAAAATCATCAACAAGCAAACTAATTTAAAGACTCGGATAAAATATTACTTTCCTTTTAAAAACCTGTTTACTTTCTTCTGGTGGTGTCCGAAGAGTATAACATACAATGGAATTTGGAGGGAAAAAAGTGTAAAAATAATAATTAGCATGTCACTAAACATGAAGTTTATAGTTTTTATTCTAATTAGGGTCCAATAAGTCCAAATAGCAAAGAGAAATTAAAAAAAAAAGCATGTAAACAAACAGCTTGGGCCTTAAGGGGTTATGTAACGCAGTGGTCCCCAACCTTTTTGTAACTGCGCTTGACAATTTGTCCCACGGACCGGGTGGCGGCGGGGGGTTTGTCATAAAAAAATACAATCATGTGTGCTTACGGACTGTATTCCTGCAGACTGTATTGATCTATATTCATAATTGATATATATAATGTAGGAACCAGAAATATTAATAACAGAAAGAAACAACCCTTTTGTGCGAATGGGGGAGGGAGGTTTTTTGAGTTGGTGCACTAATTGTAAGTGTATCTTGTTTTGTTTTTTTGATGATTTAATAAAAAAAATAAAAATAAAAAATACATTTTATTTGTTTTTTTGTTTTTTATTTCTTGTGCGGCCCGGTACCAATCGATCCACGGACCGGTACCGGGCCGCGGCCCGATGGTTGGGGACCACTGATGTAACGTTTATGACAACCTTTTTTCCCCAAACACAATATAGAATGTGAGATACAACAGGATAATGCATACAATGTATCATTTGTGTTCAAAATGGTCACGAAAAAAATGGGACCCCAAAAATTTACCAAGGGACCCCATTTTTATGACTTGATGGGGTCATTTAGAAAATTCCTTGAGCCAACACTGATGTAGTATTGGTGCGTGCAAAACAGCAGCAGGCGGCTGTGGCCTGTGGGCCGCCTCTGATACTAATCAAATATCATCCCGGGGGCCATAGATCATTCATTCGTGGGCCGGATCTGGCCCAGGGGCCTTGACTTTGACACCCCCCTAGTTTAATGGATACAATGAAACACAAATAAGCATATAAAGTCAACCTGTTTTTCCACTCTAGCGGCACTTTAGTCATGTTACTTAAATGTGGAGGTTTATCTATGCACTGGAACAGTTCTCTTACTTGAGTACAATTTCCGGCTGCTCTACCATCTCTGGTCGCTGCTACCAGCTCGTGCATGCTCCTTGCTTCCTGTAACGCTTGTGAATAATTGCTGTCTGCGCTAATTCCGTAATCAGCAGCAGTGCGAGTACATGCACATATCACACGTCCACAGGCGCTTTCTCATTTCCAGCTTTTTATATTGCTTTGAGGGCTGAAAGGAAAAACCTATTAATCACACAGGATTCCAGCTCCATTTTCATTTGGATATGTTCAAGGGCCGAGAAAAAAAAAAAGGTAAAAATGAGAAAGGGGCTGCTTTTTCTGACAGTGTTTAAATGGGGGGGGGGGGGGGGGGGGAAACGGGAAAGCACTCGAGCTTCGCAGCTCGCACAACTTTAAAAATGCTTTATTATGGGTTTACTGAAAATGTGATCAAATCTGCTGGGTCAAAAGTATACATACAGTAATGTTAATATTTGGTTTGGTCAGGCTTGGTCAAAAGATAGGACTCAGATGCAGAGTAGGGAATAATTCGGCAGGCTTTTATTTTGAAAGCTTCCTTTCACCTCCAGAGTCAGGGCAATTCAATATATACAACATATATACAGGTAAAAGCCAGTAAATTAGAATATTTTGAAAAACTTGATTTATTTCAGTAATTGCATTCAAAAGGTGTAACTTGTACATTATATTTATTCATTGCACACAGACTGATGCATTCAAATGTTTATTTCATTTAATTTTGATGATTTGACGTGGCAACAAATGAAAATCCAAAATTCCGTGTGTCACAAAATTAGAATATTACTTAAGGCTAATACAAAAAAGGGATTTTTAGAAATGTTGGCCAACTGAAAAGTATGAAAATGAAAAATATGAGCATGTACAATACTCAATACTTGGTTGGAGCTCCTTTTGCCTCAATTACTGCGTTAATGCGGCGTGGCATGGAGTCGATGAGTTTCTGGCACTGCTCAGGTGTTATGAGAGCCCAGGTTGCTCTGATAGTGGCCTTCAACTCTTCTACGTTTTTGGGTCTGGCATTCTGCATCTTCCTTTTCATAATACCCCACAGATTTTCTATGGGGCTAAGGTCAGGGGAGTTGGTGGGCCAATTTAGAACAGAAATACCATGGTCCGTAAACCAGGCACGGGTAGATTTTGCGCTGTGTGCAGGCGCCAAGTCCTGTTGGAACTTGAAATCTCCATCTCCATAGAGCAGGTCAGCAGCAGGAAGCATGAAGTGCTCTAAAACTTGCTGGTAGACGGCTGCGTTGACCCTGGATCTCAGGAAACAGAGTGGACCGACACCAGCAGATGACATGGCACCCCAAACCATCACTGATGGTGGAAACTTTACACTAGACTTCAGGCAACGTGGATCCTGTGCCTCTCCTGTCTTCCTCCAGACTCTGGGACCTCGATTTCCAAAGGAAATGCAAAATTTGCATGGTTGGGTGATGGTTTGGGGTGCCATGTCATCTGCTGGTGTCGGTCCACTCTGTTTCCTGAGATCCAGGGTCAACGCAGCCGTCTACCAGCAAGTTTTAGAGCACTTCATGCTTCCTGCTGCTGACCTGCTCTATGGAGATGGAGATTTCAAGTTCCAACAGGACTTGGCGCCTGCACACAGCGCAAAATCTACCCGTGCCTGGTTTACGGACCATGGTATTTCTGTTCTAAATTGGCCCGCCAACTCCCCTGACCTTAGCCCCATAGAAAATCTGTGGGGTATTGTGAAAAGGAAGATGCAGAATGCCAGACCCAAAAACGCAGAAGAGTTGAAGGCCACTATCAGAGCAACCTGGGCTCTCATAACACCTGAGCAGTGCCAGAAACTCATCGACTCCATGCCACGCCGCATTAACGCAGTAATTGAGGCAAAAGGAGCTCCAACCAAGTATTGAGTATTGTACATGCTCATATTTTTCATTTTCATACTTTTCAGTTGGCCAACATTTCTAAAAATCCCTTTTTTTATTAGCCTTAAGTAATATTCTAATTTTGTGACACACGGAATTTTGGATTTTCATTTGTTGCCACTTCAAATCATCAAAATTAAATGAAATAAACATTTGAATGCATCAGTCTGTGTGCAATGAATAAATATAATGTACAAGTTACACCTTTTGAATGCAATTACTGAAATAAATCAAGTTTTTCAAAATATTCTAATTTACTGGCTTTTACCTGTATATATTAGGGATGTCCGATAATGGCTTTTTGCCGATATCCGATATTGTCCAACGCTTTAATTACCGATACCGATATCAACCGATACCGATATATACAGTCGTGGAATTAACACATTATTATGCCTAATTTGGACAACCAGGTATGGTGAAGATAAGGTACTTAAAAAAAAAAAAAAATTATAAAATAAAATAAGATCAATAAATTAAAAACATTTTCTTGAATAAAAAAGAAAGTAAAACAATATAAAAACAGTCACATAGAAATTAGTAATTAATGAAAATTAGTCAAACTAACTGTCAAAGGTTATTACTATTAGTGGACCAGCAGCACGCACAATCATGTGTGCTTACGGACTGTATCCCTTGCAGACTGTATTGATATATATTGATATATAATGTAGGAACCAGAATATTAATAACAGAAAGAAACAACCCTTTTGTGTGAATGAGTGTGAATGAGTGTAAATAGGGGAGGGAAGTTTTTTGGGTTGGTGCACTAATTGTAAGTTTATAGTATTTAGTTTTATACTTGTGAGTGTTGATGACACAGCTTTGCAACAGTTGACATTCTAGTTTCAAGCATGTTTTACTCAATATAGGTCATCAAATCTAAGCAACTAGCTGTAATATCTTACTGAGATCATTTAGGACAAAAACCCTTAAAACAATTAAAACACTAACTTAAAATCTGCTTAGTGAGAAGAATTATCTTATCAGACAGAAAATAAGCAAATATCACCCTTATTTGAGATATTTAATCTTACTTAGATTTTAGTTTTTGCAGTGTGCTCTGTTGGGTCAAGTGTGCATGCCAACATCCGATCCCTGCTGTACATCATATAAGCTTGAGCCACTTGCAAGTGAACTCTAGTGCGGTGTGATTCACTTAAGCTCACACATTAAACCCACCAGACGGCGTGATGCCTTGTTCCAAAAGATCAGATGAAAACCGAATTGTTCGAAAACCCAAGCACTTTTTTCCCTCATAAGAAAATTCAATTAATCAATTCCAAAGCACAATTTATCGAGAATAATTGCAAACACCAATCAACGAGAGACGTGGAGAGAAAAACAGGACGCCACCCTTGTACTTTGCTATCAGTTATTTATTGCATTCAAGAGTGTTTCTCACTGTCTTTATCAAAGTGTTGGCACTCACAACTTTCTTTGGTGGTTTATCTTGCAGGTGTACTCAATAAAAAGAAGAGGACAAACAAATTAGTTTGTTCAGTTTCAGTTTCAGTTTATTTGGAACATGCATACGATACAATGCAATTCATCACATATTTCCAGTTGTTTCATTACAGCACGTCCGAAAAGGAGTAGGAAGAAGATTAGCTTATTTAATCCTACCCATTTTCATACTATATACATTTTATCCTAAGCCTTGTTCTCTGTAACATAACAGTGAACAAATAAATAATACACAAATAATATACCATAGTAAGTAAACAAATATTAAATACATAAATGTTTATCTCAATTTAAAAAAAAAAAAAAAAATATTTTTTTTTAAGATATTCATCTTAACTATTGTTCTGTGTACTTTGTGAACACTTGTAGTTTGAACAGTCTCTTAAACTGAATCATATTGGTGCTTTATTTAATTTATTTGGTTAATCCATTCCATAATTTAATTCCACATATTGATATGCTAAAGGTTTTAAGTGTTATACATGCATTTCTCCTCTTGTTGAGAAGAATTGTTGTACATTCTTAGGTAGCAAGTTATAGTTTGCTTTGCACATCATTTTAGCTGTTTGCAAATGCACCAAATTGTTGAATTTCAATTAAAAAAAAAAAAAAATTAAATCAATTGTTACGTGCAATGTTTGGATAACTAAGATAGTGGAGTGCAGTGTTTTTCAACCACTGTGCCACGGCACACTAGTGTACCGTGAGATATTGTTTGGTGTGCCGTGGGAGATTATGTAATTTCCCCTAATTGGGTTAAAAATATTTTTTGCAAACCAGTAATTACAATCCGCAAATGTGCCGTTGTTGAGTGTCGGTGCTGTCTAGAGCTCGGCAGAGTAACCATGTAATACTCTTCCATATCAGTAAGTGGCAGCCGGTAGCTAATTGCTTTGTAGAGGTCGGTAACGACGACGATGGTTTGTCGTGATCCCAATATGCAGACGACAGCGGAAGGCAGCATACAGGTAAAAAGGTGTCTAATGCTTAAACCAAAAATGAACAGAAGGCGAGTGGCGCTAAGAAAAGGCATTGAAGCTTAGGGATGGCTCTGCAAAACGAAACTAAAACTGAACTGGCTGAAAGTAAACAAAAACAGAATGCTGGACGACAGCAAAGACTTAAATTAATATCCAACAATTGCGAGAACAACTTTTTACTGGAGATCTGCCGATAATTGCTTTAAAATGTAATATCGGAAATTATCGGTATCGGTTTCAAACTACCGATTTTCCCGGGAGACTCACGAATTTCAGTGCCCCTCCCGAAAATCCCCCGGGGCAACCGTTCTCCCGATTTCCACCCGGACAACTGCCTTTAGCGTCCTCCACAACCTGTCGTCACGTCCGCTTTTCTTCCATACAAACAGCGCGCCGGCCCAGTCACATGATATATGCGGCTTTTACACACACATAAGTGAATGCAAAGCATACTTGATCAACAGCCATACAGGTCACACTGAGGGTGGTTGTATAAACAACTTTAACACTGTTACAAAAATGCGCCACACTGTGAACCCACGCCAAACAAGAATGACAAACACATTTCGGGAGAACATCCACACCGTAACGCAACATAAACACAACAGAACAACCCCGCCGCCCCCATCTCCCGAATTCGGAGGTCTCAAGGTTGGCAAGTATGCTCTAGTATACTCTGGACTGAAGCTGTGTGCTTTCATTGTTTTTGTAGCTGTTGTTTTGAGGCATGTTTAAAAAAAAATTTTTTAAATAATGCACTTTGTGGAAGTCAAAGTATAGTATTTCCCACAGTTGTAGTGGATATCAGGATTATCTCAGGGAGAGCATGTCCCAAATTCCAAGCTGCTGTTTTGAGGCATGTTAAAAAAAAAGAATGCACTTTGTGACTTCAATAATAAATATGGCAGTGCCATGTTGGCACTTTTTTCCATAACTGGAGTTGAAGTTGTTCTCTTATTTTGGAAAACCTTGTTTTTGATTGATTGATTGATTGAAACTTGTATTAGTAGATTGCACAGTACAGTACATATTCCGTACGATTGACCACTAAATGGTAACACCCCAATAAGTTTTTCAACTTGTTTAAGTCGGGGTTCATGTTTATCAATTCATGGTAAAGTTACATTGTTTAATGCAGCGGTTCTCAAATGGGGGTACGCGTACCCCTGGGGATACTTGAAGGTATGCCAAGGGATACGTGAGGTTTTTTTTTTCAAATATTCTAAAAATAGCAACAATTCAAAAATCCTTTATAAATATAAATACAAACTAGAGATGTTCGATAATATCGGGGTTTTTTTTTATCGGTATCATTTTTCATTTATTTATTTTATTTTTTATTTTTTATTAAATCAACATAAAAAACTCAATATACACTTACAATTAGTGCACCAACCCAAAAAAACCTCCCCCCAAGAGTTGTTTTTTTCTGTTATTAATATTCTGGTTCCTACATTATATATCAATATATATCAATACAGTCTGCAAGGGATACAGTCCGTAAGCACACATGATTGTGCGTGCTGCTGGTCCACTAATAGTACTAACCTTTAACAGTTAATTTTACTCATTTTCATTATTTACTAGTTTCTATGTAACTGTTTTTATATTGTTTTGCTTTCTTTTTTATTCAAGAAAATGTTTTTAACTTTATTTTTTTATTTTTTTTAAAAAGGACCTTATCTTCACCACACCTGGTTGTCCAAATTAGGCATAATAATGTGTTAATTCCACGACTGTATATATCGGTATCGGTTGATATCCGTATCGGTAATTAAGGGTTTGGTCAATATCGGAAATAACCCATTATCGGACATCCCTAATAAAAACCTATCTTTTTTTCCAAATAGTTCAAGAAAGACCACTACAAATGAGCAATATTTTGCACTGTTATACAATTTAATAAATCAGAAACTGATGACAAAGTGCTGTATTTTACTTCTCTATCTCTTTTTTTCAACCAAAAATGCTTTGCTCTGATTAGGGGGTACTTGAATTAATAAAAATTTCACAGGGGGTACATCACTGAAAAAAGGTAGAGAACCACTGCTTTAATGCATCCAGCGGGGCATCACAACAAAATTAGGCATAATAATGTGTTTGTTCCACGACTGTATATATCTGTATCGGTTGATATCGGAATCGGTAATTAAGAGTTGGACAATATCGGAATATCGGCAAAAAAGCCATTATCGGACATCTTTACTTTTTACTGTCAATATCGGCTGCTGAGTTTAATTTGTTTGTTTTCTGCTGGTGGTGTGCCTCGGGATTTTTTTCAATGAAAAAAATGTGCCTTGGCTCAGAAAAAGGTTGAAAAACACTGGTATAGTGTGTGTGAAAGTGGGGCGTATAAAAACCAAGGCACCATTATGATTGAGTTACATGTGATATGTCACAAAATCTACACATCATATGCATATATTTTGAAACATCAGTGTGAAAATGATGCAAAATGCACAAAAGTGCGCACAAAGTACTGGTTACCTTCATCGCTTCCAACCAAGGTGCTTCCCCCCCCCTGCCCCCCCTATCATTTTTTAAGTGCATTTTCCTGCATTATTAACATGAACTGGATGTTATTTTTAGGGGTAAAGTGACAGCGGTCTTGTGAATATGCAAATGAGTGGTATGGGAGTGGGAGGACTCCGACACCCTAAGTGGAGTTGCTAATTCGGGCTGCTCTCGAAACACTCATTCATCTCACTGGAAACTCTGAATCAATTTATTCATAGACTAAATATAAAATATAACGCATACACAGATATGTTTCGTCTACCAGTGGTAGACTGGTGGATGGACATGGATTAAGTGGGGTTTAAGGTATGACCTGCTGTCATGACCTTTGACACAAACTACAAACCCCGTTTCCATATGAGTTGGGAAATTGTGTTAGATGTAAATATAAACGGAATACAATGATTTGCAAATCATTTTCAACCCATATTCAGTTGAATATGCTACAAAGACAACATATTTGATGTTCAAACTCATAAACTTTTTTTTTTTGTGTAAATAATCATTAACTTTTGAATTTGATGCCAGCAACACGTGACAAAGAAGTTGGGAAAGGTGGCAATAAATACTGAGAAAGTTGAGGAATGCTCATCAAACACTTATTTGGAACATCCCACAGGGGAACAGGCAAATTAACAGGTGGGTGCCATGATTGGGTATAAAAGTAGATTCCATGAAATGCTCAGTCATTCACAAACAAGGATGGGGCGAGGGTCACCACTTTGTCAACAAATGCGTGAGCAAATTGTTGAACAGTTTAAGAAAAACCTTTCTCAACCAGCTATTGCAAGGAATTTAGGGATTTCACCATCTACGGTCCTTAATATCATCAAAGGGTTCAGAGAATCTGGAGAAATCACTGCACGTAAGCAGCTAAGCCCATGACCTTCGATCCCTCAGGCTGTACTGCATCAACAAGCGACATCAGTGTGTAAAGGATATCACCACATGGGCTCAGGAACACTTCAGAAACCCACTGTCAGTAACTACAGTTGGTCGCTACATATTTAAGTGCAAGTTAAAACTGTCCTATGCAAGGCGAAAACCGTTTATCAACAACACCCAGAAACGCCGTCGGCTTCGCTGGGCCTGAGCTCATCGAAGATGGACTGATACAAAGTGGAAAAGTGTTCCGTGGTCTGACAAGTCCACATTTCAAATTGTTTTTGGAAACTGTGGACGTTGTGTCCTCCATACCAAAGAGGAAAAGAACCATCCGGATTGTTATAGGTGCAAAGTTGAAAAGCCAGCATCTGTGATGGTATGGGGGTGTATTAGTGCCCAAGACATGGGTAACTTACACATCTGTGAAGGCGCCATTAATGCTGAAAGGTACATACAGGTTTTGGAGCAACATATGTTGCCATCCAAGCAACGTTACCATGGACGCCCCTGCTTATTTCAGCAAGA
This sequence comes from Nerophis lumbriciformis, assembly GCF_033978685.3. Classification (NCBI taxonomy): domain Eukaryota; kingdom Metazoa; phylum Chordata; class Actinopteri; order Syngnathiformes; family Syngnathidae; genus Nerophis; species Nerophis lumbriciformis. The sequence continues at coordinate 24,313,467 of NC_084584.2, read as the reverse complement.
CAATGCCAAACCACGTGTTACATCAACGTAGCTTCATAGTAAAAGAGTGCGGGTACTAGACTGGCCTGCCTGTAGTCCAGACCTGTCTCCCATTGAAAATGTGTGGCGCATTATGAAGCCTGAAATACCACAACGGAGACCCCCGGACTGTTGAACAACTTAAGCTGTACATCAAGCAAGAATGGGAAAGAATTCCACCTGAAAAGCTTAAAAAATGTGTCTCCTCAGTTCACAAACGTTTACTGAGTGTTGTTAAAAGGAAAGGCCATGTAACACAGTGGTGAACATGCCCTTTCCCAACTACTTTGGCACGTGTTGCAGCCATGAAATTCTAAGTTAATTATTATTTGCAAAAAAAAAAATAAAGTTTATGAGTTTGAACATCAAATATCTTGTCTTTGTAGTGCATTCAATTGAATATGGGTTGAAAAGGATTTGCAAATCATTGTATTCCGTTTATATTTACATCTAACACAATTTCCCAACTCATATGGAAACGGGGTTTGTACTTCAATCATCTTGAATTGGATACCAAAAATAAAAATCCATACGGTTGTTGTTATCCCTTAAGTCATGTGTTTCCGACGGTGACGACCTTTCACATTGTCTTGGATTCCTTGTTTGAAATTGTATATGTGTCTTGTTCCCCCCCATTGGAAACTGTTCCCCCTATTATGGACCCAGTGAAAGATGACAAATCACATGAAATGAGTAGATTTCCTGTGTTGAAACCCTCATAGTTACGCCATAACAAGGTAGCTTCTTCTTGATCATCTTGGCTCCACTTCTTTTAAATCAATTATGTTAAGACAAGCTACTTAATCCTACTATTTTGACTTCTAGTACCTTGATCACGTTGGATCTGCATTTTTAAAAGCAATAGATTTCCCACATTAGCATTGAAACAGTAAGACAAAGTGTCAAGCAAGACTTCAATGATGACACGACAAGCTACTTGAACCTAGTCTCTGAACTCTGGTACCTTGATCCTCTTAGAGCTGCTTGTTTAGAATCAATAGTTTTCCGACATTAAAATAATAAACCATAATACTTTGATTATGTAATGACAAGCTACAGTACTTAAAACCTGCTACTTCAACTTCTAATACCTCGAACGTCTTTTATCTGCTTTTTTAAAGTTAAAACAACATTGTGTCAAGTGTCAAACAAGACCTCAATTATGTCATGACGAGCTACTTGAAACTTTAGCCATTGAAGTCTGGTACCTTAACCCTCTTGGATCTGCTTGTTTAGAATTATCAGGTTTCCCAAAATTGAAATAACAAGTCAAAGTGGCAAAAAAAGACTTCAATTATGTCTTGGATCCTACCTTGATCATTGATCCTTGTGTCTTGATCCTCTTGGATCTGCTTCTTTAAAATCAATGGGTTTCTCAAATGAAATAGCAAGTGAATATGTTAAGAAAGACTTCACTTGTGTCATACAAAGTACCTTCATCGTCTTGTATCTGCGTCTTTAAAATCAATAGGTTTACTGACATCGAATTTACAAGTCAACGTGTCAAGAAAGACTTCAATTCAAGCTACTTAAACTTACTATTTTGACTTCTAGTACCTTGATCATCTTGGATCTGCATTTTTAAAATCAATAGCTTCCCCACATTGGCATTGAAAGAGTGAGACAAAGTGTCAAGCAAGACTTCAGTTATGACAAGCTACTTGAAACTAATGCTTTAGACATTGAAGTCTGGTACCTTAACCCTCTTGGATCTGCTTGTTTAGAATCAACAGGTTTCCCAAAATTGAAATAACAAGTCAAAGTGTGAAAAAAAAATTCAATTATGGCATGATTAATAACAATACTCTTGGATCCTACCTTGAGCATTGATCCTTGTGTCTTGATCCTCTTGGATCTGCTTCTTTAAAATCAATGGGTTTCTCAAATAAAATAGCAAGTAAATGTGTTCAGAAAGACTTCACTTGTGTCATACAAAGCTACTTGAAGCTACTAATTTGAACTCAGACATTTGGTACCTTGATCCTCTTGTATCGGCTTCTTTAAAATCAATAGGTTTACCGATTTCAAAATTACAAGTCAACGTGTAAAGAAATACTTTCATTATGGGACGGCGTGGGGCAGTGGAAGAATGGCCGTGCGCGACCCGAGGGTCCCTGGTTCAATCCCCACCTAGTACCAACCTCGTCATGTCCGTTGTGTCCTGAGCAAGACACTTCACCCTTGTTCCTGATGGGTGCTGGTTAGCGCCTTGCATGGCAGCTCCCTCCATCAGTGTGTGAATGTGTGTGTGAATGGGTAAATGTGGAAGTAGTGTCAAAGCGCTTTGAGTACCTTGAAGGTAGAAAAGCGCTATACAAGTACTACCCATTTATCATTTATTTATTTATGTTAAGACAAGCTACTTAAACCTACTATTTTGACTTCTAGTACCTTGATCATCTTGGATCTGCATTTTTAAAATCAATAGATTTCCCACGTTGGCATTGAAAGAGTAAGACAAAGTGTCAAGCAAGACTTCAGTTATGTCATGACGAGCTACTTGAAACTAATGCTTTAGACATTGAAGTCTGGTACCTTAACCCTCTTGGATCTGCTTGTTTAGAATGAACAGGTTTCCCAAAATTGAAATAACAAGTCAAAGTGTCGAAAAATACTTCAATTATGTCTTGAATTCTAACTTGATCATTGATCCTTGTATCTTGATCTCATTGAATCTGCTTCTTTAGAATCAATGGGTTTTTCAAATGAAATAGCAAGTAAATGTGTTAAGAAATACTTCACTTGGGTTACCTGAAGGTAAAGTTACCTGACGCTAATTACAGTTAGTTACCTACTAATTTGACTACTAGTACCTTGATCATCTTGGATCTGCATTTTTAAAATCAATAGCTTTCCCACATTGGCATTGAAAGAGTAAGACAAAGTGTCAAGCAAGACTTCAATTATGTCATGACAAGCTACTTGAAACTAATGCTTTAGACATTGAAGTCTGGTACCTTAACCCTCTCAGATCTGCTTGTTTAGAATCAACAGGTTTCCCAAAATTGAAATAACAAGTCAAAGTGTGAAAAAAGACTTCAATTATGTCATAATTAATAACAATACTCTTGGATTTTAAACAATACTCATTGATCCTTGTGTCTTGATCCTCTTGGATCTGCTTCTTTAAAATCAATGGGTTTCTCAAATGAAATAGCAAGTAAATGAGTTCAGAAAGACTTCACTTGTGTCATACAAAGCTACTTGAAGCTACTAATTTGAACTCTGACATTTGGTACCTTGAACCTCTTGTATCTGCTTCTTTAAAATCAATAGGTTTACTGACATCGAATTTACAGGTCAACATGTCAAGAACGACTTTAATTATGTTAAAACAAGCTACTTAAACCTACTATTTTGACTACTAGTACCTTGATCATCTTGGATCTGCATTTTTAAAAGCAATAGATTTCCCACATTGGCATTGAAAGAGTAAGACAAAGTGTCAAGCAAGACTTCAATTATGTCATGACGAGCTACTTGGAACTAATGCTTTAGCCATTGAAGTCTGGTACCTTAACCCTCTTGGATCTGCTTGTTTAGAATGAACAGGTTTCCCAAAATTGAAATAACAAGTCAAAGTGTCGAAAAAGACTTCAATTATGTCTTGGATCCTACCTTGATCATTGATCCTTGTATCTTGATCTTCTTGGATCTGCTTCTTTAGTAAATGAGTTCAGAAAGACTTCACTTTTGTCATACCTTGCTACTTGAAGCTACTAATTTCAACTCAGACATTTGGTACCTTGACCCTCTTGTATCAGCTTCTTTAAAATCAATAGGTTTACCGATTTCCAAATTACAAGTCAACGTGTCAAGAAAGACTTCAATGATGTCGTAACTTGCCGTTTGAAGCTACGGCTTTGAACTCTGACATTTGGTACCTCGATCCTCTTGGATCTGCTTTTTTAATATTAATGGGTTTCCCGGCAATTGAAATAAGTCAGTGTCCAACAAGACCTCAGTTATGTCATGATGAGCTACTTGAACCTACTGCTTCAGCCACCGAAAATCTGTTACCTTGACCTTCTTGGAGATTCCCGTTGAAAAGCAATTGGTTTGACAATGAAACAGCATGAATGTTTAAAAAACCCCATTGTTATTGTTGCTATTAAAATGGGGTGAAAATTGAGCCACGATCCAGAAGAAGCAGCTCTGACATTTGATCTAATTCAAGAACAAGAGTTAAAGGCCTACTGAAACCCACTACTACCGACCACGCAGTCTGATAGTTTATATATCAATGATGAAATCTTAACATTGCAACACATGCCAATACGGCCGGGTTAGCTTACTAAAGTGCAATTTTAAATTTTGCGCGAAATATCCTGCTGAAAACGTCTCGGTATGATGACGTCTGCGCGTGATGTCACGGATTGTAGAGGACATTTTGGGACAGCATGGTGGCCAGCTATTAAGTCGTCTGTTTTCATCGCAAAATTCCACAGTATTCTGGACATCTGTGTTGGTGAATCTTTTGCAATTTGTTCAATGAACAATGGAGACAGCAAAAAGAAGAAAGCTGTAGGTGGGAAGCGGTGTATTGCGGCAGATGTTGTGCCGGATAACGCACCCCCGCCATAGAATGCACCCCCTGACTGTTGTGCCAGATAACACAGCCGGTGTTTCATTGTTTACATTCCCGGAAGATGACAGTCAAGCTATACCATTGGCCTGTGGAGAACTGGGACAACAGAGACTCTTACCAGGAGGACTTTGAGTTGGATACGCAGACGCGGTACCGTGAGTACGCATGCAGCTGCGGCTTCCATACATTTGATCGCTTGCCCGTACGTGCGTGCCGCTATGTGCATGTCACGTACATAACTTTGGGGACTTTGGGGAAATATATGTGCTGTATGAACTTTGGGGAGGTGAACGGTACTTTGGGCTGTGGGATTGAGTGTGTTGTGCAGGTGTTTGAGTTGTGTTGGCAGGTTATATGGACGGGAGGGGGGAGGTGTTTGTTATGCGGGATTAATTTGTGGCGTATTAAATATAAGCCTGGTTGTGTTGTGGCTAATGGAGTATATATATGTCTTGTGTTTATTTACGGTTTTAGTCATTCCCAGCTGAATATCAGGTCCCACCCGCCTCTCACAGCATCTTCCGATATCGCGAAATGATCAAGTATGACACATAGAATGGACCTGCTATCCCCGTTTAAATAAGAAAATCGCATTTGAGTAGACCTTTAAATTGCTCTCTGGTATCAAAATAAGCAGTGAACGTGTCAAGACGGGGCTAGAATTGAGCCATGAGAATGCACGTAAACCTAACAAGCTGATCTTTGGCCTCACCCACATTAGCCCTCTGGGATGTGATGACTGTAAATCAATAGACGTCTTCAAGTAACCAGCGCCGCTTTGATTCTCGGTGATGTCGGACTCTCCCGCGGCGCCTCACAGCAGGACAGACTTTCTGACATTCGGCACAACTGGAGGCTGAAAGGCACAGCGACAAGTGCGGGACTTCAGACTGTCGTTTTCATTTCGGGCTGATCAAACGGCACGTTTTGCCAGGGAGGCCTTGTGCCACAGACGCCGCCATCAAAGGCGAGCGGACGTGGAGAAGCCTCGCCTTCGCTTAATCAAAGGAGCCGGCAAAAGTTTAGAGCTTGAACTCCCACCTGTATCGCCCTCAAACCAACAGTCGGCCTCGCTGTCGGATTAGACTCGGCGCTCATAATCAGCTTAAAGGATAATAGCGCCATTATTGAGTTTTGCTTTCTCTGGGGCGGCCACTCTTCTCCTGCGGGCAAACCTTTAACGTCACTCTCGCAAATTCAAATCAGCACTTTTTATTACTTGCCTCCTGTGAGTTTTAATAGTCGGCCAGCATCGCCTGGAAAATTGTGTACTTCAATATTGGAAGGAGGTTGATTTTCTGTTATGTTATGTTATGTTATGTTATGTCATGTCATGTTAGGGACAAGCGGTAGAAAATGGATGAATGGAATATTGGATGGAGGTTGATTTGCTGTTATGTTATGTTATGTTATGTTATGTTATGTTATGTTATGTTATGTTATGTTATGGACAAGCGGTAGAAAAAGGGATGGATGTTATGTTATGTTATGTTATGTTATGTTATGTTATGTTATGTTATGTTATGTTATGTTAGGGACAAGCGGTAGAAAATGGATGGATGGAATAGTGGATGGAGGTTGATTTTCCGTTATGTTATGTTATGTTATGTTATGTTATGTTATGTTATGTTAGGGACAAGCGGTAGAAAATGGATGGATGGAATATTGGATGGAGGTTGATTTGATGTTATGTTATGTTATGTTATGTTATGTTATGTTATGTTATGTTATGTTATGTTATGTTAGGGACAAGCGGTAGAAAATGGATGGATGGAATATTGGATGGAGGTTGATTTGCTGTTATGTTATGTTATGTTATGCTATGTTAGGGACAAGCGGTAGAAAATGGATGGATGTAATATTGGATGGAGGTTGATTTGCTGTTATGTTATGTTATATTATGTTATGTTATGTTATGTTATGTTAGGGACAAGCAGTAGAAAATGGATGGATGGAATATTGGATGTTATGTTATGTTATGTTATGTTATGTTATGTTATGTTATGTTATGTTATGTTATGTTATGGACGGACAAGCGGTAGAAAATGGATGGATGGAATATTGGATGGAGGTTGATATGCTGTTATGTTATGTTATGTTATGTTATGTTATGTTATGTTATGTTATGTTATGTTATGTTATGTTATGTTATGGACGGACAAGCGGTAGAAAATGGATGGATGGAATATTGGATGGAGGTTGCTATGCTGTTATGTTATGTTATGATATGTTAGGGACAAGCGGTAGAAAATGGATGGATGGAATATTGGATGGAGGTTGATTTGCTGTTATGTTATGTTATGTTATGTTTTGTTATATTATGTTATGTTATGTTATGTTATGTTATGTTAGGGACAAGCGGTAGAAAATGGATGGATGTTGTGTTGTGTTGTGTTATGTTATGTTAGGGACAAGCGGTAGAAAATGGATGGATTGAATATTGGATGGAGGTTGATTTGCTGTTATGTTATGTTATGTTATGTTATGTTATGTTATGTTATGTTATGTTATGTTATGTTAGGGACAAGCGATAGAAAATGGATGGATGGAATATTGGATGGAGGTTGATTTGCTGTTATGTTATGTTATGTTATGCTATGTTAGGGACAAGCGGTAGAAAATGGATGGATGGAATATTGGATGGAGGTTGATTTGATGTTATGTTATGTTATGTTATGTTATGTTATGTTATGTTATGTTATGTTATGTTATGTTATGTTAGGGACAAGCGATAGAAAATGGATGGATGGAATATTGGATGGAGGTTGATTTGCTGTTATGTTATGTTATGTTATGCTATGTTAGGGACAAGCGGTAGAAAATGGATGGATGTAATATTGGATGGAGGTTGATTTGCTGTTATGTTATGTTATATTATGTTATGTTATGTTATGTTAGGGACAAGCAGTAGAAAATGGATGGATGGAATATTGGATGTTATGTTATGTTATGTTATGTTATGTTATGTTATGTTATGTTATGTTATGTTATGTTATGTTATGTTATGGACGGACAAGCGGTAGAAAATGGATGGATGGAATATTGGATGGAGGTTGATATGCTGTTATGTTATGTTATGTTATGTTATGTTATGTTATGTTATGTTATGGACGGACAAGCGGTAGAAAATGGATGGATGGAATATTGGATGGAGGTTGCTATGCTGTTATGTTATGTTATGATATGTTAGGGACAAGCGGTAGAAAATGGATGGATGGAATATTGGATGGAGGTTGATTTGCTGTTATGTTATGTTATGTTATGTTTTGTTATATTATGTTATGTTATGTTATGTTAGGGACAAGCGGTAGAAAATGGATGGGTGTTGTGTTGTGTTGTGTTGTGTTGTGTTATGTTATGTTAGGGACAAGCGGTAGAAAATGGATGGATTGAATATTGGATGGAGGTTGATTTGCTGTTATGTTATGTTATGTTATGTTATGTTATGTTATGTTATGTTATGTTATGTTATGTTAGGGACAAGCGATAGAAAATGGATGGATGGAATATTGGATGGAGGTTGATTTGCTGTTATGTTATGTTATGTTATGCTATGTTAGGGACAAGCGGTAGAAAATGGATGGATGTAATATTGGATGGAGGTTGATTTGCTGTTATGTTATATTATGATATGTTATGTTATGTTAGGGACAAGCAGTAGAAAATGGATGGATGGAATATTGGATGTTATGTTATGTTATGTTATGTTATGTTATGTTATGTTATGTTATGTTATGTTATGTTATGGACGGACAAGCGGTAGAAAATGGATGGATGGAATATTGGATGGAGGTTGATATGCTGTTATGTTATGTTATGTTATGTTATGGACGGACAAGCGGTAGAAAATGGATGGATGGAATATTGGATGGAGGTTGATATGCTGTTATGTTATGTTATGTTATGATATGTTAGGGACAAGCGGTAGAAAATGGATGGATGGAATATTGGATGGAGGTTGATATGCTGTTATGTTATGTTATGTTATGATATGTTAGGGACAAGCGGTAGAAAATAGATGGATGGAATATTGGATGTAGGTTGATTTGCTGTTATGTTATGTTATGTTATGTTATGTTATGTTATGTTATGTTATGTTATGTTTTGTTATATTATGTTATGTTATGTTATGTTAGGGACAAGCGGTAGAAAATGGATGGATGTTGTGTTGTGTTGTGTTATGTTATGTTAGGGACAAGCGGTAGAAAATGGATGGATGGATGGATGTTATGTTATGTTATGTTATGTTATGTTATGTTATGTTATGTTATGTTATGTTATGTTATGTTATGTTATGTTATGTTATGTTAGGGACAAGCGGTAGAAAATGTATGGATGGAATATTGGATGTAGGTTGATTTGCTGTTATGTTATGTTATGTTATGTTATGTTATGTTATGTTATGTTATGTTATGTTATGTTATGTTATGTTAGGGACAAGCAGTAGAAAATGGATGGATGGAATATTGGATGTTATGTTATGTTATGTTATGTTATGTTATGTTATGTTATGTTATGGACGGACAAGCGGTAGAAAATGGATGGATGGAATATTGGATGGAGGTTGATATGCTGTTATGTTATGTTATGTTATGTTATGGACGGACAAGCGGTAGAAAATGGATGGATGGAATATTGGATGGAGGTTGATATGCTGTTATGTTATGTTATGTTATGTTATGATATGTTAGGGACAAGCGGTAGAAAATGGATGGATGGAATATTGGATGGAGGTTGATATGCTGTTATGTTATGTTATGTTATGTTATGATATGTTAGGGACAAGCGGTAGAAAATGGATGGATGGAATATTGGATGTAGGTTGATTTGCTGTTATGTTATGTTATGATATGTTATGTTATGTTAGGGACAAGCAGTAGAAAATGGATGGATGGAATATTGGATGTTATGTTATGTTATGTTATGTTATGTTATGTTATGTTATGTTATGTTATGTTATGGACGGACAAGCGGTAGAAAATGGATGGATGGAATATTGGATGGAGGTTGATATGCTGTTATGTTATGTTATGTTATGTTATGGACGGACAAGCGGTAGAAAATGGATGGATGGAATATTGGATGGAGGTTGATATGCTGTTATGTTATGTTATGTTATGATATGTTAGGGACAAGCGGTAGAAAATGGATGGATGGAATATTGGATGGAGGTTGATATGCTGTTATGTTATGTTATGTTATGATATGTTAGGGACAAGCGGTAGAAAATGGATGGATGGAATATTGGATGTAGGTTGATTTGCTGTTATGTTATGTTATGTTATGTTATGTTATGTTATGTTATGTTATGTTATGTTTTGTTATATTATGTTATGTTATGTTATGTTAGGGACAAGCGGTAGAAAATGGATGGATGTTGTGTTGTGTTGTGTTGTGTTGTGTTATGTTATGTTAGGGACAAGCGGTAGAAAATGGATGGATGGATGTTATGTTATGTTATGTTATGTTATGTTATGTTATGTTATGTTATGTTATGTTATGTTATGTTATGTTAGGGACAAGCGGTAAAAAATGGATGGATGGATGTTTATGTTGTGTTTATGGTATGGAATGTTATGATATGGTACGTCACGACACTGATGGAGTGTTGATGTGTTTATGGCAGTCCTTCTCAAATAGTGGGACGGGCCCCCCAGGGGGGGCACGTGTGACCTTGGGGGCCGTACCAGAATTTGACGAAGCGTACTTAGCACTTGGCTTCACTGTAACCACGGTGGGAGATGAGGAAAGACCGGTGTGTTGTTTCCTTTCATGTTAATCAGCTTACAATGTTATGGAGAGGTATAGCCTTAACAATTTTATAGACAAGTACTACTTATTATAGTCACGGTGGAGGGTGACTATGAACGGTTTTAATGACATTCAGACTTTACTTCAATCCACAACGGAGCAGCATCTCCTCATCCGTGGCTCACGAGTACAACAACAACGCCGGAAAAGTGTCCCGTGAAAAACCGTCCGACCGGAACTCTCTAATAACTAAAGTTCCTTGGGTGAATTATGTAAACTCACTACACCGGTAGTTTTTAGCACTTCCATAGCGAGATATAAGTTAGAACTTTACGCTACTTTATATTAGAAATGGCAACAGCGGAGGGTGAATGCCCCATAACAAGTAGATAGAGAAAAAGACGAAGCTTATCGACTACGGTATCGGCACGAACTCCAGTGTTGGACGTGCGCAAATTTTCAGGACTTATGCAGATCCCAAATACACATCAGCAGGTACCAGAAGTTAATTGTGGAAGTTGCTTCCCAGTAGTTCCACTGTTAGACACGGCACAGAAGCCAAGCATGCAGATTTTAACCAGGTTTTAATGTACATAGATTTTATCAAAGTTTCCTCCAGCAGGACGTGACTTTTCCGTCACCTCCGTATCCTCTCTCCCCCTCATGTTCCCGGCCGCTTACTGTTAAAGACAATAGATGATTAGATAACTCGTACCACCTGGGAGATCTAATCACCTGTTGAGCTATGTCTCGCCGTCAGCACTGCCACGCCCCCATCTGATGGCACTCTGTCCTCAGTACCCTGGACAGAGGCGGGGACTTTTGCTCCTGCAAGCAGCGCTGGCCACACCTCCCTCCACAGTAAGAAAAGTTGCTTTTGCCTAATATTGTGAAACAAAACGCCAGATAATATGTCTGCTAGTGGGTGCCATTTTGCGGTCCTTATCCACACACCATAGTAATACTGGTATCTCTGACTACGGTAGCCGTAATGCCGACGATCCATCAAGCGGTGCGGCTTCAAAGTCGTACTGAAACATTTAGACAGATTTTTGAGCGCCGTGTGTAATGTTTATTTTGAATGGAACATATAAAGTTGTGGTGTTGTTTACTGGCATCATATTGCAGTCTACACGTCTCTCTTATGTGTGACTGCCATCTACTAGTCAAACTTATCATTCACGGCCATCAGGCACATGAACAATAACAAGATCTCTTTGTTTTCAATGGAACATATAAAGTTGTGGTGTTGTATACTGGCGTCATATTGCAGTCTACACGTCTCTCTTATGTGTTACTGCCATCTACTGGTCAAACTTATCATTCACGGCCATCAGGCACATGAACAATAACAAGATCTCTTTGTTTTCAATGGAACATATAAAGTTGTGGTGTTGTTTACTGGCGTCATATTGCAGTCTACACGTCTCTCTTATGTGTGACTGCCATCTACTGGTCAAACTTATCATTCACGGCCATCAGGCACATGAACAATAACAAGATCTCTTTATTTTGAATGGAACATATAAAGTTGTGGTGTTGTTTACTGGCGTCATATTGCAGTCTACACGTCTCTCTTATGTGTGACTGCCATCTACTGGTCAAACTTATCATTCACGGCCATCAGGCACATGAACAATAACAAGATCTGATAGCTCAGTTACAGCTCTTTTTATTACCTATTCTGTGTTATGTGTTTTATGTTGCATGATTGCACCAAGAAAAATTCCTAGTTTGTGAACCCGTTCTCAAACAATGGCAATAAAAATGATTCTGATTCTGATTCTGATTCTGATTACAAAACGTACCAAATAAAATTGCTTCGAGATCGGTAAGCACAACCAGAATCATTCCGTATATTAGGCACACCGGGTTATAAGGCGCACTGTCGATTTTTGAGAGAGGATTTTAAGTGCGCCTTGTAGTCCGAAAAAATACCGTAGTGTGATGCTGCTTATCTTTCAACTCTATCATAAAACATTAACAAAAAATGATAAATAAATGTGTGTACAGTACCGTAGTTTGGCCGGGGGTGCGACTTATACTCAGGAGCGACTTATGTGTGAAATGATTAACACATTACCGTAAAATATCAAATAATATTATTTAGCTCATTCACGTAAGAGACTAGACGTATAAGATTTCATGGGATTTAGCGATTAGGAGTGACAGATTGTTTGGTAAACGTATAGCATGTTCTATATGTTATAGTTATTTGAATGACTCTTACCATAATATGTTACGTTAACATACCAGGCACGTTCTCAGTTGGTTATTTATGCCTCATATAACGTACACTTATTCAGCCTGTTGTTCACTATTCTTTATTTATTTTAAATTGCCTTTCAAATGTCGATTCTTGGTGTTGGGTTTTATCAAATAAATTTCCCCAAAAAATGCGACTTATATGTTTTTTCCCTTCTTTATTATGCATTTTCGGCAGGTGCGACTTATACTCCAGTGCGACTTATACTCCGAAAAATACGGTACACACATTTCCATATTAATTAATAAATTATTTACTACACTGCAAAAACTGAAATCTAAGTAAGATTAAATATCTCAAATACGGGCGATATTTGCTTATTTTCTGTCTGATAAGATAATTCTTCTCACTAAGCAGATTTTATGTTAGTGTTTTACTTGTTTTAAGGGTTTTGGTCCTGAATGATCTCAGTAAGATATTACAGCTTGTTGCTGAGATTGTATGACCTATATTGAGTAAAACATGCTTGAAACTAGAATATTAAGTGTTGCAAAGCTGTCATCAACACTCACAAGTATAAAACTACTTTTTTAAAGTAATAATTTCTTATTTCAAGCATGAAAAAAAAAAATCATGACTTTGACACAATTGTGTCTCATATTAAAAACAAATGACAGCCAAATGGACTTTGCTGTTTTATTTTCAATTAAACAATAGAAAATATGTACTCATATAGTAGTACAGTTATTAGTGAGAATATACTTATTTTAAGGTATTTTGGGGTTCATTGAGGTTAGCTGATTTTACTTGTTTTGGAAAGTCTTGACAAGCCAAATTTTCTTGTTCTATTGGCAGATAATTTTGCTTAGTTCAAATAAAATACCCCTAATTTTTGTATTTTTTTTTTCTTGTTTTTGAACACTGACTTTTTGCTTTGTATGTAAATTGAAAATATCCTGCTGTGATTCTTATCATAATAAAAAAAAAAAATGTATGAACAATTTTTGCGACGGGTGCTCTTTTTTTCTGGCCACGTGCCTGCACTGAAATATTGTACGATTTCCCCACCAAATTCTTCGTAAGCCAGGGGTGTCAAACTCAAATACAGAGCGGGCCAAAATTTAAAACTGAACCAAGCCGAGGGCCAAGGTTACCTTTTAATAGGGACCCAAACAAGTTTTGCATTGAATATTGAACAAGCAAGGCTTATATAACTTTATAGAGACATGCAAAATCGAGTTTCAAATAATAATAATAATAATAATTAAAAAATATCAATGGCATATCAAATAAAATTTAAATAAAAAGTGAATGCCTCTTTTCTATTTGCAGCCTTCTGAGGTAAATATCAAAATAGACTTTTTCCACAGGCTAATAATAATTTTGAAAATAAAATAACAATAATGAATGAATTAAAACATTCAAGCCTTGAAGTAGCAAGAGAGATGCATGAATAAAACGTTAATTATTGCTCAGTTTGCTACACTGATTTGCTTTAACACTGAATATGGAACAAGCAACGCTTATATAACTTAAAAGTGCAAAATCAACTTTCAAAAAACAAACGAAAAAACATCAATGGTATATTAAATAAAAATTTAATAAAAATTAAATAAAAAAATTGAATGCCTCTTTTCTATTTGCAGCCTTCTGAGGTAAATATCAACATTAACTTTTTCCATAGGCTAATAGATTTGAAAATAAAATAACAATGAATAAATCAACCATTCAGGCCTTTTTACTGCTACGTTTGCGACCCACTGCTCTAATCTGATGTGCCCAAGCCAGATACCTGCCATCTTTTCTTGGATGCTAGTTCATTAATGATGGGGCTCAGGTGGGCGGGGTTTGTTGGTAGCGGGGGTGTATGTTGTAGCGTCCCAGAAGAAAATGTCGCTAAGAGGATCAGGAAAGTCACCGGTTCAACTCAGAACAACAGAATGAATATTGAAAAATGCTTCCACGGACGTTGACAACACGAGACCGCTGATTTGCTCATTTCAATCAAAAAAACATATTTGCCAACCATGAGACCTTTGAATTCGGGAGATTGGGGGGGGGGGGGGGGGTAGCGAGGGTTTATATTGTAACCCGGAAGAGTTAGGGATGCAAGGGGTTCTGGGTATTTGTTCTGTTGTGTTTATGTTGTGTTACGGTGCGGATGTTCTCCCAAAATGTGTTAGTCATTCTTGTTTGGTGTAGATTCACAGTGTGGCGCATATTTGTAACAGTGTTAAAGTTGTTTATTCGGCCACCCTCAGTGTGACCTGTATGGCTGTTGACCAAGTATGCTTTGCATTCACTTGTGTGTGTGAAAAGCCGTAGTTATTATGTGACTGGGCCGGCACGCTGTTTGTATGGAGGAAAAGCAGACGTGACGACATGTCGTGGAGGACGCTAAAGGCAGTGCCTTTAAGGCACCCCCCCAATACTGTTGTTCGGGTGGAAATCGGGAGAAATTCGGGAGAATGGTTGCCCCGGGATATTTTCGGGAGGGGCACTGAAATTCGGGAGGGTTGGCTGTATAATACCGGCGGGCCAGCTCTAATGTTAATTTGATATTGCCTCAAGGGCCAAATTTGGCCCGCGGGCCAGAGTTTGACACCCATGTCGTAAGGAGTCCGCCCAGTTACGACGATGCGCGACAAACCCCCAAATAACAAATCGAAAATGTACATATCCAAGATTGAAAGTTGTTGAGCAAGACTGTGAAAGCTGTTCCTGTTCTCCATCCCACCTCCGGCACACTCCTTATCTCGGAAGGTGCAGTCATATTTAAGCTGAACCTGTCACCCTCAGCACGATACCGCTTGAATGGAAAAATTACACCCCTCCTGAAAATGTTGGCGCAAAACCAGTGACGAGTTCAAGTCGAAAGGATTTCTATTTGTTGTGGTTCCTTGTCTAATTACAGGTCTTGAAGTCAATCACCGTTGGCTCTGACGAAGAATATAATTCCGTGTATAATAGAAATAGTATGCATGCATTCCTTCAAATAAACTGTTCAAGTTTATGCGCTCTCTATTTACTGGGATCATGCCATTGATCTTTGTTTCTTTCCTATTCTTACATTTCAGTATTGCTGCTATTATTGATAAGAAGTCAATGAGGAATCTTAATGGAGCTCTTGCTAAGAATCAAGAGAATCAGTTAATGAAATCTACCAGATAAACAGTCAGTTTGTCCTTTCATTTAATTAGCGTTGGTTGAGTGCATTTAAGTCCACCAGCAAAATGCTGTTGGATCAGATTTACTGGTTGGACGTACCAAGAATAGCTAAGTCAGTGGTTCTTAACCTTGTTGGAGCTACCGAACCCGACCAGTTTCATATGTGCATTCACCGAACCCTTCTTTATTGAAAAATATATATACTTTGTATTAGGGATGTCCGATAATGGCTTTTT
>NC_084584.2:24277500-24292500 GCF_033978685.3 Nerophis lumbriciformis | reverse complement strand
TTTCCGATTATTATTATTGTAATATTGCCCAAATTTGATAGTTTTCTTATAAAATGACTTTTGTCGAGTAAAATTACGACTCTTTTCATAAAATTGCCAAAATTTTAAGCTTTTCTTTTGAATTTGCGACTGTTATTGAGTAAAATTCCAACTTGTATCTTAATATTGCACAAATGTTCAGTTTTTCTTGTAAAATTTTGACTTGCATTGAGTAAAATTATAACTTTTATTATAATACTGCCAAAATTCTAAGTTTTTCTTGTGAAATTGTGACCTTTTTCTTGTGAAATTTCAACTCATTTTTCACAACAAGCTTTTTATATATTTGCATATTATGTATATAGTTTTAATGTTGTAAAGAAAAAATCTTTATACATCTAGAAAGGGAGGTCCTCCAGAGGGAGGCATTTTTCGGAGGTCTCAAGAAGGTAACAAATACAAGAGTGTGTGTGTGTGTGTGTGTGTGTGTGTGTGTGTGTGTGTGTGTGTGTGTGTGTGTGTGTGTGTGTGTGTGTGTGTGTGTGTGTGTGTGTGTGTGTGTGTGTGTGTGTGTGTGTGTGTGTGTGTGTGTGTGTGTGTGTGTGTGTGTGTGTGTGTGTTTTCTTGAGACATCAACAAGGAAAAGTACCTTCCATATGAGGACCGGTGAACAAGTACGGAAAAGCATTACATCTAATAGAGAATGTCTCTGGTGGTGAAATCTATCAAAATGAGGGTGGTCACAAAAATTAGAGATTTTTCAAATTGACTGTGTGTCGGTTTTAAAAGTGCTCCCCCTCTGGTCAACATATGAAATGACAAGTGTGTGTAAGAAATTGAAATGCGCCCCCTCTGGTCAAAATTCATTAAAAAAAATATAATAAATATGTGTATAGAGACATATTGTAATAACTTGAAGTAAATAATGAAGATTGAAAACCAATTACAAACAAAACATTCCCAAAAAAATACATTAACTAAAAGCAGTCTTTTTCTCATGTTTCAACTTTTTTCTTATAAAATTGGGCACAATTTCTCATATTCTTTGTTTCTGTAATATTGCAATATTTTCTCGTAAAATTATTACATTTTTATGTAAAATTATTACTTTTTAATGCAAAATGGTGACATTTTTCATATAAAATTCTGACTTTTATCACAATATTGCCAATTTTTTTGTTCTTGTAAAGTAGTGACATTTTTATCACTTTTGGCATAATTTTGCCAAGTCAAATTTCCAATTATTATTGTAATATTGCCCAAATTTGATAGTTTTCCTATAAAATCGTGACTTTTGTTGAGTAAAATTACGACTCTTTTCATAAAATTGCCAAAATTTTAAGCTTTTCTTTTGAATTTGCAACTGTTATTGAGAAAAATTCCAACTTGTATCTTAATATTGCACAAATGTTCAGTTTGTCTTGTAAAATTTTGACTTGCATTGAGTAAAATTATTACTTTTATTATAATACTGCCAAAATTCTAAGTTTTTCTTGTGGAATTGTTACCTTTTTCTTGTGAAATTTCAACTAATTTTTCACAACAAGCTTTTTATATATTTGCATATTGTGTATATAGTTTTAATGTTGTAAAAAAAAATCTTTATATATCTAGAAAGGGAGGTCCTCCAGAGGGAGGCATTTTTCGGAGGTCTCAAGAAGGTAACAAATACAAGAATGTGTGTGTGTGTGTGTGTGTGTGTGTGTGTGTGTGTGTGTGTGTGTGTGTGTGTGTGTGTGTGTGTGTGTGTGTGTGTGTGTGTGTGTGTGTGTGTGTGTGTGTGTGTGTGTGTGTTAAAAGTCATGACTTTTGGCATAATTTTGCCAAGTAAAATTCCGATTATTATTGTAATATTGCCCAAATTTGATAATTATGACTTTTGTCGAGTAAAATTACAACTTTTTTCATAAAATTGCCAAAAATTTTAAGATTTTCTTTTGAATTTGCGACTGTTATTGAGTAAAATTCCAACTTGTGTCTTAATATTGCACAAATGTTCAGTTTTTCTTGTAAAATTTTGACTTATTATACTTATTATAATACTGCCAAAGTTTTTCTTGTGACATTGTGACCTTTTTCTTGTGAAATTCCAACTCATTTTTCACAACAAGCTTTTTTTATGTTTGCATAGTATGTATATATTAATGTTGCAAATACACTTTTTTTATGTATCTAGAAAGGGAGGTCCTACAGGGGGAGGCATTTTCGGAGGTCTCAAGAAGATGACAAGTACAAGAGTGTGTGTGTGTGTGTGTGTGTGTGTGTGTGTGTGTGTGTGTGTGTGTGTGTGTGTGTGTGTGTGTGTGTGTGTGTGTGTGTTAAAAGTCATGACTTTTGGCATAATTTTGACAAGTAAAATTCCGATTATTATTGTAATATTGCCCAAATTTGATAAGTATGACTTTTGTCGAGTAAAATTACGACTCTTTTCATAAAATTGCCAAAACTGTAAGCTTTTCTTTTGAATTTGCGACTGTTATTGAGTACAATTTCAACTTGTATCTTAATATTGCACAAATGTTCAGTTTTTCTTGTAAAATTTTGACTTGCATTGAGTAAAATGCGACTTTTATTATAACACTGCCAAAATTCTAAGTTTTTCTTATGAAATTGTTACCTTTTTCTTGTGAAATTCCAACTCATTTTTCACAACAAGCTTTTTAATATTTGAATAGTATGTATATATTATTAATGTTGTAAATACAATTGTTTTTATGTATCTAGAAAGAGAGGTCCTACAGAGGGAGGCATTTTTCAGAGGTCTCTAGAAGGTGACAAATACAAGAGTGTGTGTGTGTGTGTGTGTGTGTGTGTGTGTGTGTGTGTGTGTGTGTGTGTGTGTGTGTGTGTGTGTGTGTGTGTGTGTGTGTGTGTGTGTGTGTGTGTGTGTGTGATGAAGATGAAGAACTTCCTCGATGAAAGCCATTGATAACGAAGCCGCTTCATACAGGCTGCATGACCCTATCAGGGCAAGTGCAGGGAGCCTCATCCACAACATGCTGCTAAAAACAGAAGAAAGATACTAAAAGGAGAGAAGACCTGGTTTCATATTCCGTGTTGACAAACGTGCAAATGGATTAGCCGGCTCATTCTGTCCGAGGCCTCCTACGTTTTGTTAAAGATTAATGAGACAGATGTCCCATTTTGGATAGAGAATGGGCTCGACGGCGCACATCAATAAACTAGGCTGCTCTACATTCAGCACACCTTGCTATCAGTTCTCCGAAAAGAAAAAAGAAAAAATTGACTGTTTGCAGAAGTGTTGGATATTTTCTATTTGAGTGGAATCCATTTTGCAGGAGCGTGCGAAGCTGCTTCAACGGACTATTGATCGGGTGAATACATCACCAAATGAACGGGTTGCCAGGAAAAACTACCTCGCCAAACTACGTGCACACGTACCAGACCTGTTGCTTCATGTTGCGCCATAGCCTGTGTGTATGGCAACATACACACAGGCTATGCATATTGTGTCTATATTGTGTGTTCATTACAATGAATGTGTGGGTGGACATGCTGATGTTCATATCACGCCTTTAAGTGAATGGACACACAGGTGGTCACTTAAAGTGTGAATGGATGAACAAATGTTTACGTTGTGTGCACCAGAAATACCTGGCATTTTTCCTTATTATTTGATTCCCGAGCGCGGCCACCGCTGCTGCTCACTGCTCCCCTCACCTCCCAGGGGGTAGAACAAGGGGATGGGTCAAATGCAGAGGGTAATATCACCACACTTAGTGCGTGTGTGACTATCAGTGGTACTCTAACTTTAGCTTTGACTTATTATGTATGTAAGTGAATGGACAGACAGATACGATGTGTAAATTGACAGGTGTTCACTTTATTCGTGAATGGACGGACCCTTGTTTACGAAATGTGTACCTGAAATAACTAACATTTTCTCATATTATGTATGTAAGTGAATGGACAGACAGAAACGATGTGTAAATTGACAGGTGTTCACTTTATTCGTGAATGGACGGACCCTTGTTTACGAAGTGTGTACCTGAAATAACTAACATTTGCTCATATTATGTATGTAAGTGAATGGACAGACAGAAACGATGTGTAAATTGACAGGTGTTCACTTTATTCGTGAATGGACGGACCCTTGTTTACGAAATGTGTACCTGAAATAACTACCATTTGCTCATATTATGTATGTAAGTGAATGGAGGGACAGAAACGATGTGTAAATTGACAGGTGTTCACTTTATTTGTGAATGGACGGACCCTTGTTTACGAAATGTGTACCTGAAATAACTAACATTTGCTCATTATGTATGTAAGTGAATGGACAGACAGACACGATGTGTAAATTGACAGGTGTTCACTTTATTCGTGAATGGACGGACCCTTGTTTACGAAATGTGTACCTGAAATAACTACCATTTGCTCATATTTTGTATGTAAGTGAATGGACAGACAGATACAATGTGTAAATTGACAGGTGTTCACTTTATTCGTGAATGGACGGACCCTTGTTTACGAAATGTGTACCTGAAATAACTAACAGTTGCTCATATTATGTATGTAAGTGAATGGACAGACAGATACGATGTGTAAATTGACAGGTGTTCACTTTATTCGTGAATGGACGGACCCTTGTTTACGAAATGTGTACCTGAAATAACTAACATTTGCTCATATTATGTATGTAAGTGAATGGACAGACAGAAACCATGTGTAAATTGACAGGTGTTCACTTTATTCATGAATGGACGGACCCTTGTTTACAAAATGTGTACCTGAAATAACTAACATTTTCTCATATTATGTATGTAAGTGAATGGACGGACAGAAACGATGTGTAAATTGACAGGTGTTCACTTTATTCGTGAATGGACGGACCCTTGTTTACAAAATGTGTACCTGAAATAACTAACATTTGCTCATATTATGTATGTAAGTGAATGGACAGACAGAAACGATGTGCAAATTGACAGGTGTTCACTTTATTCGTGGCTGGACGGACCCTTGTTTACGAAATGTGTACCTGAAATAACTAACATTTGCTCATATTATGTATGTAAGTGAATGGACAGACAGAAACGATGTGTAAATTGACAGGTGTTCACTTTATTCGTGAATGGACGGACCCTTGTTTACGAAATGTGTACCTGAAATAACTACCATTTGCTCATATTATGTATGTAAGTGAATGGACAGACAGAAACAATGTGTAAATTGACAGGTGTTCACTTTATTCGTGACTGGACGGACCCTTGTTTACGAAATGTGTACCTGAAATAACTAACATTTGCTCATATTATGTATGTAAGTGAATGGAGAGACAGATACGATGTGTTAATTGACAGGTGTTCACTATATTCGTGAATGGACGGACCCTTGTTTACGAAATGTGTACCTGAAATAACTAACATTTGCTCATATTATGTATGTAAGTGAATGGACAGACAGAAACGATGTGTAAATTGACAGGTGTTCACTTTATTCGTGAATGGACGGACCCTTGTTTACGAAATGTGTACCTGAAATAACTAACATTTGCTCATATTATGTATGTAAGTGAATGGACAGACAGAAACGATGTGTAAATTGACAGGTGTTCACTTTATTTGTGAATGGACGGACCCTTGTTTACGAAATGTGTACCTGAAATAACTAACATTTGCTCATATTATGTATGTAAGTGAATGGACAGACAGATACGATGTGTAAATTGACAGGTGTTCACTTTATTCGTGAATGGACGGACCCTTGTTTACGAAATGTGTACCTGAAATAACTAACATTTGCTCATTATGTATGTAAGTGAATGGACAGACAGATACGATGTGTAAATTGACAGGTGTTCACTTTATTCGTGAATGGACGGACCCTTGTTTACAAAATGTGTACCTGAAATAACTAACATTTGCTCATATTATGTATGTAAGTGAATGGACAGACAGATACGATGTGTAAATTGACAGGTGTTCACTTTATTTGTGAATGGACGGACCCTTGTTTACGAAATGTGTACCTGAAATAACTAACATTTGCTCATTATGTATGTAAGTGAATGGACAGACAGATACGATGTGTAAATTGACAGGTGTTCACTTTATTCGTGAATGGACGGACCCTTGTTTACGAAATGTGTACCTGAAATAACTAACATTTGCTCATTTTATGTATGTAAGTGAATGGACAGAAAGAAACAATGTGTAAATTGACAGGTGTTCACTTTATTCGTGAATGGACGGACCCTTGTTTACGAAATGTGTACCTGAAATAACTACCATTTGCTCATATTATGTATGTAAGTGAATGGACAGACAGAAACAATGTGTAAATTGACAGGTGTTCACTTTATTCGTGACTGGACGGACCCTTGTTTACGAAATGTGTACCTGAAATAACTAACATTTGCTCATATTATGTATGTAAGTGAATGGAGAGACAGATACGATGTGTTAATTGACAGGTGTTCACTATATTCGTGAATGGACGGACCCTTGTTTACGAAATGTGTACCTGAAATAACTAACATTTGCTCATATTATGTATGTAAGTGAATGGACAGACAGAAACGATGTGTAAATTGACAGGTGTTCACTTTATTCGTGAATGGACGGACCCTTGTTTACGAAATGTGTACCTGAAATAACTAACATTTGCTCATATTATGTATGTAAGTGAATGGACAGACAGAAACGATGTGTAAATTGACAGGTGTTCACTTTATTTGTGAATGGACGGACCCTTGTTTACGAAATGTGTACCTGAAATAACTAACATTTGCTCATATTATGTATGTAAGTGAATGGACAGACAGATACGATGTGTAAATTGACAGGTGTTCACTTTATTCGTGAATGGACGGACCCTTGTTTACGAAATGTGTACCTGAAATAACTAACATTTGCTCATTATGTATGTAAGTGAATGGACAGACAGATACGATGTGTAAATTGACAGGTGTTCACTTTATTCGTGAATGGACGGACCCTTGTTTACAAAATGTGTACCTGAAATAACTAACATTTGCTCATATTATGTATGTAAGTGAATGGACAGACAGATACGATGTGTAAATTGACAGGTGTTCACTTTATTTGTGAATGGACGGACCCTTGTTTACGAAATGTGTACCTGAAATAACTAACATTTGCTCATTATGTATGTAAGTGAATGGACAGACAGATACGATGTGTAAATTGACAGGTGTTCACTTTATTCGTGAATGGACGGACCCTTGTTTACGAAATGTGTACCTGAAATAACTAACATTTGCTCATTTTATGTATGTAAGTGAATGGACAGAAAGAAACAATGTGTAAATTGACAGGTGTTCACTTTATTCGTGAATGGACGGACCCTTGTTTACGAAATGTGTACCTGAAATAACTAACATTTGCTCATATTATGTATGTAAGTGAATGGACAGACAGAAACGATGTGTAAATTGACAGGTGTTCACTTTATTCGTGAATGAACGGACCCTTGTTTACGAAATGTGTACCTGAAATAACTAACATTTGCTCATATTATGTATGTAAGTGAATGGACAGACAGATACAATGCGCAAATTGACAGGTGTTCACTTTATTCGTGAATGGACGGACACTTGTTTACGAAATGTGTACCTGAAATAACTACCATTTGCTCATATTATGTATGTAAGTGAATGGACAGACAGATACGATGTCTAAATTGACAGGTGTTCACTTTATTCGTGAATGGACGGACCCTTATTTACGAAATGTGTACCTGCGAATTAACTGACATTTGATCACTCTATTTTTGTAAGGGAATGGACAGACATGATGCATGGATAGATGGATCGAATGGAAGAGCAGGTGTTCACATTGTGTTTAACCGAACTAACTAAAATTTGATCATACTATTTTTGTTTGTGAATGGGCAAACACAATGTGCAAATAGAGAAACAGTAGACACACACATTTCGCTTAATGTGTGAACGGACGAGAAGATGTTTACATTCCGTGTGTCTGAAAGAACTGACATTTGTTCGTACTACGTATGCAAGTGAATAGACAGACAGATGCGTGATCACTTAATGTGTGAATAGACGGACATTTGTTTACATTGTATCCAAATAAATCGACACTTATTTAAATTATTTATGTAAATTCATGTATATAAATTCAATGAACATTTGTTCATTGTATGTCTGTAAGTGAACGGACAGACAAGCGTGCACTCAATGTGTAAATGGAAGAACAGATGTTCACATTATGTCTATGTGAATTAACTGACATTTGATCACACTATTTTTGTAAGGGAATGGACAGACATGATGCATGGATAGATGGATCGAATGGAAGAGCAGGTGTTCACATTGTGTTTAACCGAATTAACAAACATTTGATCATACTATTTTTGTTCGTGAATGGACAGACACAATGTGTAAATAGAAAAACAGTATACAGGTTTTGCTTAATGTGAGAATGGACGGGCAGATGTTTACATTTCGTGTATCTGAAAGAACTGACGTTTGTTCGTATTACGTATGTAAGTGAATAGACAGAAAAATGCGTGATCACTTAATGTGTGAATAGACGGACATTTGTTTACATTGTATCCGAATGAATCGACACTTATTCATATTATTTATAGAAATAAGTGGGCAGGCGGACATAATGTGTGAATGAACTGACATTTGTTTATTGAATGTCTGTAAGTGAATGGTCAGACAAGCGTGCACTCAATGTGTAAATGGACGAACAGATGTTCACATTATGTCTATGCGAATTAACTGACATTTGATCACACTAATTTTGTAAGGGAATGGACAGACATGATGCATGGATAGATGGACCGAATGGAAGAGCAGGTGTTCACATTGTGTTTAACCGAACTAACTAAAATGTTATCATACTTTTTTTGTTTGTGAATGGACAAACACAATGTGCAAATAAAGAAACAGTAGACAGACACATTTCGCTTAATGTGTGAACGGACGAGAAGATGTTTACATTCTGTGTATCTGAAAGAACTGACATTTGTTCGCATTACGTATGTAAGTGAATAGACAGACAGATGCGTGATCACTTAATGTGTGAATAGACGGACATTTGTTTACATTGCATCCCAATGAATCGACGCTTATTCATATTATTTCAGGTGGACATAAGGTGTGAATGAACATTGTATGTCTGGAAGTGAATGGACAGTCGAGCGTGCTCTCAGTGTGTAAATGGATGAACAGATGTTCACGTTATGTCTATGGTCTATGTGAATTAACTGACATTTGATCATACTATCTTTGTAAGGGAATGGATAGACTGACATGAAGCATTAATAGATAAATAGTAGACGGACAAAATTCACTTAATGTGTGAATGGACGGGCAAATGTTTGCATTCTGTGTAAAGATGTCCGTTGCATTAAAATGTAATATCGGAAATTGTCGGTATCGGTTTTTTTATTATCAGTATCGGGTTTTTTTTTTTTTTTTTTTTTTTTTTTTTTTTTTAAATTAAATCAACATAAAAAACACAAGAAACACTTACAATTAGTTCACCAACCCCCCCAAAAAACCTCCCCCACACTCATTCACACAAAAGGGTTGTTTCTTTCTGTTATTAATATTCTGGTTCCTACATTATATATCAATATATATCAATACAGTCTGCAAGGGATACAGTCCGTAAGCACACATGATTGTGCGTGCTGCTGGTCCACTAATATTACTAACCTTTAACAGTGAATTTTACTCATTTTCATTCATTACTAGTTTCTATGTACCGTATTTTTCGGAGTATAAGGCGCACCGGAGTATAAGTCGCACCTGCCGAAAATGCATAATAAATAGGGAAAAAAACATATATAAGTCGCACTGGAGCCCGGCCAAACTATGAAAAAAACTGCGACTTATAGTCCGAAAAATACGGTAACTGTTTTTATATTGTTGTACTTTATTTTTTATTCAAGAAAATCTTTTTAATTTATTTTATTTTATTTTATTAATTTTTTTAAAAATTTCCTTATCTTCACCACTCCTGGTTGTCCAAATTAGGCATAATAATTTTATAATAATAATTGATATCGGTATCGGTAATTAAAGAGTTGGACAATATCGGAATATCGGATATCGGCAAAAAGCCATTATGGGACATCCCTAATTCTGTGTATCCGAAGGAACTGATATTTGTTATGTATTATGAATGAATGGACAGATACAATGTGTGAATGGACAGACAGCATTCTATTTTGGTAAACACAAACGGCACTTAGGAGGAACAATTCTATACCTTATGTTTGTGTAAAATGCAAAAGGAAAGACAGATGTTAATCGTTATTGTGTAAGTCAGGGGTCGGCAACCTGCGGCTCTGGAGCCGCATGCGGCTCTTTGATCACTCTGATGCGGCTCAGCTGCATACTTGCCGACCCTCTCGATTTTTACGGGAGACTCCCGGATTTCAGTGCCTCTCCCGGAAATCTCCCGGGGAAAACATTCTCCGATTTTCACCCGGACAACAATATTGAAGGCGTGCCGTGATGGAACTGCCTTTAGCGTCCTCTACAACCTGTCGTCGCGTCCGCTTTTTCACCATAATATCTGCGTGCCGGCCCAGTCACATGTTGTATGCGGCCTCCGCTTACACACTTAGGTGACTGCAAGGCATACTTGCTCAACAGCCATACAGGTCACACTGAGGGTGGCCGTATAAACAACTTTAACACTCTTACTAATATGCGCCACACTGAGAACCCACACCAAACAAGAATGAGAAACACATTTTGGGAGAACATCCGCACCGTAACACAACATAAACACAACAGAACAAATACCCAGAATCCCATGTATCCCTAACTCTTCCAGGCTACATTATACCCCCCCCCCCCCCCATCCCTGCCCACCTCAACCGACGCACGGAGGGGGGGGTGATGTGTGGCTGTATGTACAGGTTGTAGAGGGCGCTAAAGGCAGTGCCATCAAGGCACGCCCTTATTATTGTTGTTAGGGTGAAAATCAGCAGACATTCGAGAGAATAGTTGCCCTGAAATTCGGGAGTCTCCCGGAAAAATCGGGAGGGGTGGCAAGTGTGACGCTGTCATATAAACTAATATAAAACTCGCGGAGTATAAATTTTCATATTAAGGTGCGGCCTGCGTGTCTGAGACCCCTGGTTTATACATAGCACAAAGCCAAAAAAACTTTGTATGCAGTGTTATTTCATTTTAAATTTCAAAAGAGTTTTGTGGCTCCCATTGTTTTCTTTAATTTGTGAAACGGGTCAAAATGGCTCTTTGAGTGGTAAAGGTTGCTGACCCCTGGTGTAAGTGAATAGACTGACAAACGTGATCAGACTGTAAACTGGTACCAAGCAGTTTGGAAACTGTCGCAAGCACCTGTGCGGTAGCCCGCTATCACAGAACGCGCCCACCCTGTACTTCTGAGAGCTTCGAGTGGGGAGAAAAGTGACGTCTGAGTGTTGGAAAACGGCAAAGCGGCGCTGAGGGAACAATTGTCGGTGTGACGACTCATCTCAGCCTCGACCGGCCGCGCTTCCATTCAGGGACACCAGGCGAAGGAGGCAACTCACTGGGGAAATTTTGGAGCTGCGGGCTGCCTGCGCGCGGATGGAGTGTGAAGGACGTACGCAGAACATGTGAGTGGAGAACACGGCACTGTTGCTACGATACTTTCCCCTCGCATAAGCTGCGGCTGAGCCAGGAAGGTCAATTGAAGTGAAACTGAAACTAAGCATTGTCCACATTTTCCCTTCTTCTTTCCTTTGAAGTACATATACAAGAATTACACACTACATTGATTTTGCAACCAGACACAAAGGCTTTATTTTAGGGCTAATTATCGCAGCTAATTGGTTCCAGGCCTCAAAGAATTTACTCAAAGTAGGATTATTATTCATAAATAGGAAACTTGGAGCGTTAAAAAAAAACTTGTCATGTTCTGTTGTCTTTTTTTTTGTTATTGGGCATCTGGTATCTGTCCTTAAAGGCCTACTGAAATGCGATTTTCTTATTTAAACGGGGATAGCAGGTCCATTCTATGTGTCATACTTTATCATTTCGCGATATTGCCATATTTTTGCTGAAAGGATTTAGCGGAGAACATCGACGATAAAGTTCGCAACTTTTGGTCGCTGATAAAAAAAAGCCTTGCCTGTACCGGAAGTAGCAGACGAGTAGCGTGACGTCACGTCACAATCATGGCCACCAGCAGCGAGAGCGATTCGGACCGAGAAAGCGACGATTTCCCCATTAATTTGAGCGAGGATGAAAGATTTGTGGATAAGGAAAGTGAGAGTGAAGGACTAGAGGGCAGTGGGAGCGATTCAGATAGGGAAGATGCTGTGAGAGGCGGGTGGGACCTGATATTCAGCTGGGAATGACTAAAACAGTAAATAAACACAAGACATATATATACTCTATTAGCCACAACACAACCAGGCTTGTATTTAATATGCCACAAATTAATCCCGCATAACAAAGACCTCCCCCCTCCCGTCCATATAACTCGCCAATACAACTCAAACACCTGCACAACACACTCAATCCCACAGCCCAAAGTACCGTTCACCTCCCCAAAGTTCATACAGCACATATATTTCCCCAAAGTTCCCAAAGCTACGTACGTGACATGCAAGTAGCGGCACGCACGTACGGGCAAGCGATCAAATGTTTGGAAGTGTACTCACGGTACCGCGTCTGCGCATCCAACTCAAAGTCCTCCTGGTAAGAGTCTCTGTTGTCCCAGTTCTCCACAGGCCAATGGTAAAGCTTGACTGTCATCTTCCGGGAATGTAAACAATGAAACACCGGCTGTGTTTGTGTTGCTGCAGTCGGCCGCAATACACCGCTTCCCACCTACAGCTTTCTTCTTTGCTGTCTCCATTGTTTATTGAACAAATTGCAAAAGATTCAGTAAAAACTACCGTAAATTTTAGCGACTTTGCATTTTACCATGAAATAAAAAAAATGTTTTACAGTGCACATGAAAACATATAATAATTAAGTGCATAGGCAACAGTGCAATAATATTTTGAGGTGGACCCTTATACATTTATATTAATATTTTACCCACTGTTACAGTGGCCTAGTGGTTAGAGTGTCCGCCCTGAGATCGGTAGGTTGTGAGTTCAAACCCCAGCCGAGTCATACCAAAGACTATAAAAATGGGACCCATTACCTCCCTGCTTGGCACTCAGCATCAAGGGTTGGAATTGGGGGTTAAATCACCAAAAATGATTCCCGGGCGCGGCCACCGCTGCTGCCCACTGCTCCCCTCACCTCCCAGGGGGTGATCAAGGGTGATGGGTCAAATGCAGAGAATAATCTCGCCACACCTAGTGTGTGTGTGACAATCATTGGTACTTTAACTTTAACTTTAACTTTTAAGGGCCACCATAACTGCGACGTGGCCCTTAAAACGAGTGGCACACCTGATTGAATGCATAAAATGATGATTAAATCAACTCCAGTCTGAAAAAGTACATTTCATTGCTGGGCTTCAACGGCCTCACCTGCAAAATGTCAGCCTCAAAATAACCACTCTTAAAATTCCGTGTCACGTGAGGATTTCATTCGGGAATAAAATGTCAGCTGCACTTATCAGCATTCCAAGAGGTCCAACTTGCTTTCCCCCCCTCACAAAAAGCAATAGTCCTTATCTTGTGTTTGTTTTTAATCCCCTCAATCCGACAACACACATCTACCGTCACATACTTGCCTTTCTTTAACCATGCAAAAGGACCTGACTTGCCTCTGAAAGCTCCTTTATGCACTCAAGTAGTTGCTCCCGCTTCATTCTTTTCTTTATATTTTATAGGAAGATAAAACGCCGCCTTGAAAGAAAATATGTGAGAATGAGAAGGAGTCGAAACTCAAAGCCGTTGTGGGGTTGCAGATATGATGCCATCAAATGTAAAAATGTGCATTTCATACTCTGAGTGGTATTAGCTATGGCGGGGATGTTGTGTAGCCCCTGGATTTATTGTCTTATGTCTTCTAAACTAGCTTTTTTTCTGTCTTTTATAGGGGTCATACTAGAGTTAACGGCTTTCTGGCTGTTTCGCTGTGGTTTTATTTGCAAGAAACTACAAACCCCGTTTCCATATGAGTTGGGAAATTGTGTTGGATGTAAATATAAACGGAATACAATGATTTGCAAATCCAAATTTGCACTACAAAGACAAGATATTTGATGTTCAAACTCATAAACTTTATTTTTTTTTGCAAATAATTAACTTAGAATTTCATGGCTGCAACACGTGCCAAAGTAGTTGGGAAAGGGCATGTTCACCACTGTGTTACATCACCTTTTCTTTTAACAACACTCAATAAACGATTGGCATCTGAGGAAACTAATTGTTGAAGCTTTGAAAGTGTAATTCTTTCCCATTCTTGTTTTATGTAGAGCTTCAGTCGTTCAACAGTCCGGGGTCTCCGCTGTCGTATTTTACGCTTCATAATGCGCCACACATTTTTGATGGGAGACAGGTCTGGACTGCAGGCGGACCAGGAAAGTACCCGCACTCTTTTTTTACGAAGCCACGCTGTTGTAACAAATGCTGAATGTGGCTTGGCATTGTCTTGCTGAAATAAGCAGGGGCGACCATGAAAAAGACGGCGCTTAGATGGCAGCATATGTTGTTCCAAAACCTGTATGTACTTTTCAGCATTAATGGTGCCTTCACAGATGTGTAAGTTACCCATGTCTTGGGCACTAATGCACCCCCATACCATCACAGGTGCTGGCTTTTGAACTTTACGTCGATAACAGTCTGGATGGTTCGCTTCCCCTTTGGTCCGGATGACACGATGTCGAATATTTCCAAAAACAATTTGAAATGTGGACTCGTCAGACCACAGAACACTTTTCTACTTTGCATGAGTCCATCTTAGATGATCTCGGGCGCAGAGAAGCCGGCGGCGTTTCTGGATGTTGTTGATAAATGGCTTTTGCTTTGCATAGTAGAGCTTTAACTTGCACTTACAGATGTAGCGACAAACTGTATTTAGTGACAGTGGTTTTCTGAAGTGCTCCTGAGCCCATGTGGTGATATCCTTTAGAGATTGAT
>NC_084584.2:24247500-24270000 GCF_033978685.3 Nerophis lumbriciformis | reverse complement strand
CAGTCATTCACAAACAAGGATGGGGCGAGGGTCACCACTTTGGGAACTAATTCGTGAGCAAACTGTCCAACAGTTTAAGAACAACATTTCTCAACGAGCTATTGCAAGGAATTTAGGGATTTCACCATCTACGGTCCGTAATATCATCAAAGGGTTAGGATAATCTGGAGAAATCACTGCACGTAAACTATGATATTACGAACCTTCGATCTTTCAGGCGGTACTGCATCAAAAAGTGACGTCAGTGTGTAAAGGATATCACCACACCAGCTCAGGAACACTTCAAAAGGCAGCACGGTGGAAGAGGGGTTACTGCGTCTGCCTCACAATACGAAGGTCCTGAGTTCAATCCCGAGCTCGGGATCTTTCTGTGTGGAGTTTGCATGTTCTCCCCGTGACTGCGTGGGTTCCCTCCGGGCACTCCGGCTTCCAAAGACATGCACCTGGGGATAGGTTGATTGGCAACACTAAATTGGCCCTAGTGTGTGAATATGAGTCTGAATGTTGTCTGTCTATCTGTGTTGGTCCTGTGATGAGGTGGCGACTTGTCCAGGGTGTACCCCGCCTTCCGCCCGATTGTAGCTGAGATAGGCTCCAGCGCCCCCCGCGACCCCGAAGGGAATAAGCGGTAGAAAATGGATGGCACTTCAAAAACCCACTGTCAGTAATTACAGTTGGTCGTTACATCTGTAAGTGCAAGTTAAAACTCTACTATGCAAAGCGAAAGCCATTTATCAACAACACCCAGAAAGGCTGCCGGCTTCGCTGGGCCTGAGCTCATCTAAGATGGACTGATGCAAAGTGGAAAAGTGTTCTGTGGTCTGACGAGTCCACATTTCAAAATGTTTTTTTGGAAACTGTGGACGTCGTGTCCTCTGGAACAAAGAGGAAAAGAACCATCCGGATTGTTCTAGGCGCAGAGTTCAAAAGCCAGCATCTGTGATGGTATGGGGGTGTATTAGTGCCCAAGACATGGGTAACTTACACATCTGTGAAGGCACCATTAATGCTGAAAGGTACATACAGGTTTTGGAGCAACATACGTTGCCATCCAAGCAACGTTATCATGGACGCCCCTGCTTATTTCAGCAAGACAATGCCACGCCACGTGTTACAACAGCGTGGCTTCCTAGTAAAAGAGTGCGGGTACTAGACTGGCCTGCCTGTAGTCCAGACCTGTCTCCCATTGAAAATGTGTGGCGTATTATGAAGCCTAAAATGCCACAACGGAGACCCCCGGACTGTTGAACAACTTAAGCTGTACATCAAGCAAGAACGGGAAAGAATTCCACCTGAAAACCTTCAAAAATTGGTCTCTTCAGTTCCCAAACGTTTACTGAGTGTTTTTAAAAGGAAATACCATGTAACACGGTGGTAAAAATGCCCCTGTGCCAACTTTTTTGCAATGTGTTAAACGCTAATATAATGATTATTTGCAAAAAAAAATAAGTTTCTCAGTTCGAACATGAAATATCTTGTCTTTGCAGTCTATTCAATTGAATATAAGTTGAAAAGGATGAGCAAGTCATTGTATTCTGTTTTTACTTACGAATTACACAACGTGCCAACTTCACTGGTTTTGGGGTTTGTATTTATTATCAATAATACCATATTATTTTCTACTGTTATCATAATGTTATTATTGGATTACTGTTATTTCCAGCAGTAATGAATAACACACAATGCCTATGTGGTTTTATACATTTTTGTAGTGAAATTCATCAACGGTTACTACTCGTACATTAAAAATCTAAAAGTTTTGCAACCCGACTACTATTTCTTTCCGGTATGTCCTCGGCTTTGTTCACATCGGTCGTGCACTTGCTGCGTAATGCTTCCAAACGCCTGGCAGAGCTCACAACTTGAAATGTGTGGAAAAATATGGCTTTTATGGATTTGGCATTTTCTCACGATAAAACAGGGAAGGTAAAATGCTCCCAAAATAAAGACTGCCCGTGGCTCTCATTTTATGTTTGGCTTGTTGCGTTGGGACCAGTTGTTCCTCCCAGGGAATTCAAGTTTCTGGTCGCTCCCAAGCTCTTTACGACACTTAAAGCTGAGTAGAAGAACCACCAGAGACAGAATAGGTATTTTGTAATATATTTGCAAAGCTTTGTAAATATAATGAGACCAGTCCAGCATAGAACATTCAATCGCGCAGCTAAGATAGTCTGATCTAAAATATGGAAACCTTCTTTTCTATAAAGTCTCTCTCCCTCCCACCCTCGCTGTCTTGTCTTTCCAGCCCAAACACATGCCCATTGTCCTCCGCATCTGGACACAAGAAGAGATAAGGAGAAGGATTATCTCTCCTCCTTACATTCCATATTCAAGGTTAGCACACAGTATTTGTAGACAACCAAAAGACCACAATTGGAAGAAAAACACTAGCTGTTTTGTAATATGATTATGAAAATAAAGAAGTAACACTTAAATACGGATATATGAAAATATCTGCCTCCGACAGGCTTTTTCACGAATGCCGTGCATCTATATTTAGCTGACAGCAGATTCCCGGTGAAGATATGGCGCTATCAACACAGCGCAGGGAGGGTGCAATGCATGGAGAACCACTCCACCTGCCCTTTCCCCCTTAACAAGCCGCCCCCACCCGTTGGGAAGATTTGTGGCAAAGTACATTACGGAGTGAAGAAAGCCTTCTGGTCTTTCCTGATTAGAAATTGATCAGGTCATTCAAACCGGAACCCCTAGAGGGAAGTAAAGAGGATTGGCTTCAGAGGGCCAGCAGGGGAAACAAGAAGTGTACTTATCGGCAGCAAGGACACAAGCCCTCGTACAAGAAGGCCTCTTCTTCGGAGTGTATTTGCATACCACGTTGGTTGTTGTCTACTGGGGGACAGCTTTTGACAACCCGGGGACACTCCAAGTGCTTCTCTCCATAAATGAGGCTGTTGTTCACTTTGAAGCCTCTCCCGCCTCCTATCTTGAGGATTCTGGAACAGCTGCTCCTTCGACCTTGTCTGACTGAAGGATGGCAACCTCGCGCGGATCAAAGTTGGCCGAGCTGAGGCAGCGGAGAAGGAAGACGGGCGGGGGGGCGAGGCGCTAATCTTCAATTTTGGAAAGTCATCACCTTTCGGAGAATGCCGCCACTTTTGCCGCGTCTGTTCTGCGGAAAGTGTTTCCCCTCGGTCTCCTCTTCTGCGGCATACGTGTTGGACGTTTGTGTCAGCAGAAGCATTTAAGTCCCATCTTAAAACTAATTTGTATACTCTAGCCTTTAAATAGACGCCCCTTTTTAGACCAGTTGATCTGCCGTTTCTTTTCTTTTCTCCTCTGCCTCCTCCCGGGTTACTCCGGTTCCGGTGACCATGGATGAAGTGCTGGCTGTCCAGATTTGGGACCCGGGGTGGACCGCTCGCCTGTGCATCGGTTGGGGACATCTCTGCGCTGCTGACCCGTCTCCGCTCGGGATGGTCTCCTGCTGACCCCACTGAAACGGAAAATAACCAGATATTAACAGTAAATGAACAAGTAGATTAATAATCAATTTTTACAGCTTGTCCTTTATAATGTTGACAAAATAATAGAATGAAAAATGACACAATATGTTACTGCATATGTCAGCAGACTAATTAGGAGCTTTTGGTTTGCTTACTTACTAATAAAAGAAACATTGTCTTGTATGTTCACTATTTTATTTAAGGACAACATTGCAATAAGAAACATATGTTTAATGTACCCTAAGATTTTTTGTTAAAATAAAGCCAATAATGCTATTTTTGGTAGTCCCCTTTATTTAGAAAAGTATCGAAAAGTACCGGAAAGTATCAAAATACATTTTGGTACCGGTACCAAAATATTGGTATCAGGACAACACTACAATATCTATTGATCATTATTCACTATTCCAGTAGTGTTTGATGCTACCTTTCTTTGGTTTAAAGGTTATCAACCCATCCTGAAAAGCTCCTGTGATAGATGTGGTGTGGAATAAACCCTACAAAATCTACCGGAGTTGAGTTGATAACGCGTCCACGACAATCTTCTCAGCCTTTTCCAAAGTCCTAAAGAACTTGACTCACACAAAAGTACTGAAAATCGGTACTGTTGAATACCGGTATCGACTCCCGGGTGCCAGTAATTGGTACCGTATCGGTTCAAATGTAAACAGGTACCCAACCCTATTGTGGTAGAAGCTTTTTTTCCTTCCAATGTTTGAGTTTTCAAGGCTTTAAGGCGGTGGTCAGCAACCTGTGGCTCTCGAGCCACATGCGGCACATTAGTGCTGCCCTATTGGCTCACTGGACCTTTTTTAAAAAAATATTGTCAGATTCAAACACTGATGACATCTATTAAACGAGACAAGAAGCAATGAAATAAACAGAGACAGAATTCAATTTGGCTCAATTTGAGGAGAGACGCCCGGACACTGTACCCTTGCACAGTGTCTCAGCACGCTCTGGCGAAAGATTGTACACCACCTCTTTTTATTTGGACTTTCCCTGTTTACATGACAGCAGCTGTTTCTTAAAGGAATCGGGGGTATGTAATCAGCCATTGTTTTCGATCACATTAACACAAAAGAAAAAGATGCCTCGGGCTTGGACTGGTCCTGGATCGAGCTTGGGCAGGTCTTGGATCAAAATAGATAACCCCCCCCCCGTCACCTCCCAACGTACACAATGGAATTTTACAAGCCTTTGGCTTGGTACAACAAAGACAGCCTCTTGTCTGTTCACTGGGAACTCAGCGAACGGAAAGTTTTTTGATAATTTACATACAATTTTTCTGACAATTATGAAAATGGAAAAAGTGTTTCTTTGTTTTGATATGGTTTCTGTAGGAGGACAAACATGAGACCTAATTGTTAGAAATCTCACTGTTTATATTAAACATGCTTCAACCGTTTTGTCTGACTAATTTTGGCGGTCCTTGAAGTCACTGTTGTTCGTTTACATGTACAGCCTTCTCTGACGCTGCCACAGAAAGACGTGTCTTATGCCACTCCTTCTTTCAATCCAATCCACTTTATTTGTATCGCACATTTAAACAACAGAAATGCTTCCAAAGTGCTGCACAACAATATTAAAAACAATTATTTAAATATTATCCTTAGCTCCACCAATGACTGAATAAAAACAAAAAAATAAATATAAAAACAATATAAAAATAAATATGATTAAAAACGATTTTAAAGTGTAAAACCAATTAAAACAATAAATAGAAATCAACATTTTAAAAATACAGAGGACCACACAACTCACGTGGTGTGAAACGCCAAAGAATACAACTGGGTCTCATTTTGTCCACCAAATGTTTTATACTGTGCGTGAATGCACAAAGGTGAGCTTTGTTGATGTTATTGACTTGTGTGGAGTGCTAAATCCATTAGAGGAAGACAGCCTGCAGTTTCCTTTATCTTGGACACACACATCTATACTTTTGGCCATTATAAGTCAGCAATTTCCAGGAGTTAGCTCACCCTTTGAGAAGCATCCATTTTACTGAGGTTTTCCAATGTTGTAAAAATGTGTAGAATAAATATTACATTTCAACATTTCTGTCAACGAAGATTTGCTCAGCCTGCGACACATAGTCATTTTGATAGTAGGCTAATATAGCTAATATAGATGCTTATATCATGTGTTGCCTTCATTATAAGACTTATATAAGGTTTTCATTTTTTTGCGGCTCCAGACAGATTTGTATTTTTGGTCCAATATGGCTCTTTCAATATTTTGGGTTGCTGGCCCCTGCTTTAAGGCTTGGAGGTCTGTAGGGGTTTTTCGAGGAGTTTGTTTAACCCACCAGACGCTGTTCAAGCCCGGGGCATCAGCAAACAGATCTGGAATTAAGGTCGGAATCTGGGGTGCGGGAGAGTACAAAAATGGTCCAAAAAGCTTGAATCAATACAAAAAAGCTTGAATAAATACAGAGCTCTTTCAATTCCTCTCCTCCTGTAACTCGCGTGGTTCAGTCCCTGCTTTCTGTCTTGCCTGGGACTTCAACCTGAAAGGCGAGCGTGTTAGCTACCGAGCTAAAAGCCCGAGCTGTCAACCCAACACTTGAGCTTGTCAGGGAGTGGCCAACTGGTCTAAAAAGGTCTAAAAGTAGAGATACACAATTTAATTTAGCATTGTTTGAGTCAAATTTGTAGTTTTTGGGAACCCTGGTAATATTTTTTATTTAATGAAAAAGGAAAATAATGAAAATAGAAATCAAGCTTGTATGTGTCTTTCCCTAAATATCCAAAATGTCCTTTTGTGTACATTTCAGGTAGATGATTGAGCGAATGGATGACCCCCCAGCCGCTGACCTTACAGAGTCAACACGGGAGCAGAGCAAAGCGTCATGGGATTTTGCCGCACGTCGATGGATTCATGAAATCAAGACGGAAGAGGATCAATTTACTGAGCAACACGGCCTCCAGGGACTCGCTTTTTCTTCAGAATGATCCGGGGGCTATTTCCGTCCTGAAGGTTCTGACTCCAGCATGACGCTCACCAAACGGAGGAGGACCTTGGCGCTGCTTTTTTGCGCCGTTACCTTCACCACATTCCTGTTCAATTACACCTTCCGGGACCCCTCCAGCTACTTGTACAAGTACACCTTCCGCTTGTCGGCGTCTTCCAAGGGGCCGTGTGCGTGTCGGCACTGCGTAACCGAGCGGGACGAGGACGACGTCTGGTTCACGGAGCGCTTCAACCTGTCGGTACACCCGCTCATGACCAGGGACAACAGCGCCCTCTCTGACGACACCTTTAAATGGTGGCAGGTAAGAATGCTGAAAAGTCATTCAAATGTAATGAAAATTCCCAACATGAATATGTGTATTTGTAATATTACGACGTTAGTCTCCCCAGTTTTATTTTATCGTAACATTATTGCGGAATGTGCTAATCACGCCCACCGTAACGTTAGCATTTTTTCTATATTCTCGATGATGTCTTAGTGAACAATGCATGGAACAGCAAATTGAGAGAGATTTTCATCACGTTTTTGTAAAAAAAAAAAAAAACATCAATTCACAGCATCGACTTGTCCTATCCAAAATAATTTTTCCAATAACTTAAGTCGTCAACAACAGGAAGCAGTGACTTCCGCCGTAAACAAACATGACCGTGCATTTGTGCTTGTCTGACGTGGTCAAGTTACTTATTTATCAACTCTTCCTTCCCTTCGCGACTTTTGTTTTACCTCTCTTTTTGGAATTGAGCTGGTTTGTGCCCTTTATGTGCAGGTTGCCGCGCGTCTTAAACTCTTAAGGCCCAAGCTGTTTGTTTACATGCTTTTTTTTATTTCTCTTTGCCATTTGGGCTTATTGGACCCTAATTAGAATAAAAACTAAAGATCATCTTTTTTATATGATGTACTTAGTCCATAAGTACACAAACATGTACTTCATGTGTAGTGACATGCAAGTTTTTATTTTTACACTTTTATACTCTTCTGACACCACCAGATGGCAGTATAAGTGTCCACATAAACGGCCATAAGACCCCAATTCAGTAGTGTACACAATTTTGGAAATAAGAGCTAAAAGGTGCTGTCCACACGTGGCCACTAAGGCCTTTAGAGGTTAATGTTCCGTACATTCTGTGTACGTGCCTGAGGGGAGACAGTAGCGAGACAATCACTTTATTTTTTAGACAACTAAATGTAGTCCCTCTGGACCACTAAAGTACAGCTGACGCCACAGACATGCAAAATAAGGATGATTTCTACCCAAAGTTCGGGAGATGTGTTGACATGCTCTCAAATCTGAATGACTTGCCAAAACCAAAAATTTAATTTTGATCGAAGGCGTGTGATCGGGTCGGAATATTCCTAAAAGGTGTGTTTATATGAAGCATTTTTATTCCAGTCTGGCTTTTAATCCGATTAATTGCAAACCTGCAATACCCCCCATTTGTGGACAAGCAGCCATTGAAGCACATTATCTCTTTATTAACCAAAGGTAACACAATCCAGTAAAAAGATTCAACACAGCTGCCGTCCGGCAAGAGCGAACAAACCCAGCTGAGCTGACGTCACACGTCACCTAGCAACATGCACCGCCTTTTAAAGGCACACACTCAGCTTTCATGAAACGTCTCTCAACTGCATATGCCGGATAATTTTGTTTCTTTCAAATCACGTAATAATTACTTTCCCTAGTAATTAATTACATTTATTAAAGAGGAATTATGTCAGTAACAATGTTCCCTTCAAGGTGCGCGCCTGTGCAATTGTGCACTGCTCAAGCGTCCTCTGCGCACGGCAAATCTATGCCACGCACAAAATCAAATCAAAAAATAAGCGCATAACAATTTTCGACACGACAGAGAAAACAGTTTTTGTCATCATTGTTCAAATATTGTAACGTCTGTCGAGACGTTTTGAGGACATGAATTCCATCGATCACTTTACTGAGCAAAACTCTTTGTCGGCCACAAACACATCACCAAAACATTAGTAAAAACAAATGATATCTAGCAAAACTGGTCATTTTCTGCAGTACAAACCAGACCAAAAGCAACTTTGTTGTATCAACAGCAGCCGCTCGCTCTTTCTCACTTGCGCCAACACATGCACGTATGGCACTTAGCCAGTGATGCGTTTACAGCCACACAAAAGTCGGACAACTCCAACACCACACATAAAGTGTCATTCCAGGTCGTTACACTATGATTTACCAATCAAATGTAGGCTTATTCTAGTGTCATTTATTAGGAATCTTCATTTATAAATATTAATCATGAAATGCTGTTAGTATATCAAATAAATACTAATAAAAATATATTTTTTACAAACAGGAAGTTGCAGGAATGTACACATTATCCCCTGCTTACATCTCATTGTGCAACATGTGAATGTTTTAATGGGAACTAAATGCAATGTCTGAAAGGGGTACATATTATTTCCAAAGCAGGACTTCCACCCAGACAAACAATACAAGTACACAGTTCATGAAAAACAATATTTTTTTTGTTATAGTCATTGTAAGTGGGCCTAAACACTGTTGCGTTTGGACCAGTTGTTCCTCCCAGGGAATTCAAGTTTCTGGTCGTCGCTCCCAAGCTCTTTACGACACTTAAAGCTGAGTAAAAGAACCACCAGAGACAGAATAGGTATTTTGTAATATATTTGCAAAGCTTTGTAAATACCATACCATACCATACCAACTTTATTTATAAAGCCCTTTAAAGACAAGCACAGTTGGAAAAACAAAGGGCTGTACACCACAAAGAAATGGAGGCAAAGGACAGACTAAAAAATAACATTTAAAACAGAAATAAAAATACACATTTAAAAAGCAAATATAAATTACCCTAAGAACAGTTTGCTAGATAAAAACAGTTTAAAAGTTAAAAACAGTTCAAAAAGTTGAAAGCTAAAAACAGTTCAAAGTCTCATGCTGGGTTAAAAGCCAGTGAATACAAATGGGTTTTAAGAAGGGTCTTAAAAATAGCCAAAGAAGGGGCCTGTCTCACATGGAGAGGGAGAACGTTCCAGAGTTTGGATTTGGATTTTTAAATATAAATGAGACCAGTCCAGCATAGAACATTCAATCCCGCAGCTAAGATGGTCTGCCCTAAAAATATGGAAACCTTCTATTCTATCAAGTCTCTCTCCCTCCCACCCTCGCTGTCTTGTCTTTTCAGTCCAAACACATGCCCACTGTCCTCCACCCCTGGACATGAGAAGAGATAAACGGAGTATCTCTCTTTCTTACATTCCATATTCAAGGTTAGCACACAGTATTTGCAGACAACCAAAAGATCACAATTGGAAGAAAAACACTAGCTGTTTTGTAATATGATTATGAAAATAAAGAAGTAACACTTAAATACGGATATATGTAAATATCTGCCTCCGACAACACCTATTTTAGAAATGGAAATGACTGCTGTCATTTGATTATAAGAATAAGAGAATGTTGTCTGTCTATCTGTGTTGGCCCTGCGATGAGGTGGGGACTTGTCCAGGGTGTACACCGCCTTCCGCCCGAATGCAGCTGAGATAGGCTCCAGCACCCCCAGTGACCCCGAAAGGGACAATTGGTAGAAAATGGATGGATGGATTTAGATTTAGCTTATTTAGTCA
The DNA here is from genome assembly GCF_033978685.3 of Nerophis lumbriciformis. Lineage (NCBI taxonomy): Eukaryota > Metazoa > Chordata > Actinopteri > Syngnathiformes > Syngnathidae > Nerophis > Nerophis lumbriciformis. Next base: position 24,259,950 of record NC_084584.2, on the reverse strand, counting down.
GGTTTGGGACAGGTGTAGCCACAGTGTGCACGTCTGATGTTGCTCACATGGGCTCCACTGAATGCTCAGGGAGTTTTTGCGTTGGCTCACACACATGAAAAATTAGAGGGAACATTGGTCAGTAATAAAGTTATTTTTTGGTAACTATAATACATTTTTTTGGAGTAATTTTCCGAACAGTGCGAACCACACAGCATGTAACCGCCCCTACCTCTTCTATCTGACAGGCTTTCCTGCATTCCCCTCACACCGTGTCCAATTAGAGGCCAGAACAGGAAAATAAAAGCGCAGGGTTGCCTTCCTGTCACAAGTCATTTGAGCAAACTGCTCTCGGGTGAAGCAAATGTCATTATTTAGCTGGCAGGGATGTTAAGGGCGTGACCTCTGGATGGGCCTAATTTCTTTAAATGACACGTCGAGGCTGAGTAAACAAAATAGTGTCTCTTTGTGAATTAAATAATTGCTCTTGCAAACTACCGTATTTTCCGCACTATAAGGCGCACCTAAAAACCACAAATGTTCTCAAAAGCTGACAGTGCGCCTTATAACCCGGTGCGCTTTATTACGATTCATTTTCATAAAGTTTCGATCTCGCAACTTCGGTAAACAGCCGCCATCTTTTTTCCCGGTAGAACAGGAAGCGCTTCTTCTTCTACGCAAGCAACCGCCAAGGAAAGCACCCGCCCCCATAGAACAGGAAGCGCTTCTTCTTCTACCCGCCCCCGGAAGAAGAAGAAAAAACGCGCGGATATCACCGTACGTTTCATTTCCTGTTTACATCTGTAAAGACCACAAAATGGCTCCTACTAAGCGATCCGGTTCATAAAAAGACGCAATCTCTCCATCCGCACACGGATTACTACCGTATTTCACAGCAACTGATATTCCTGTGAACCGCACTGTGGAACGGGAGCACGTACGGTGAATATTCGCACCACAGGGAATGAGAAGTCATCCTTCACTGTGGTTCTAGCTTGCCATGCTAACTTCCACCCATGGTGATATTCAAAAGGAAGACCTTGCCAAAAGAGACCTTTCCAGCCGGCGTCATCATAAAAGCTAACTCGAAGGGATGGATGGATGAAGAAAAGATGAGCGAGTGGTTAAGGGAAGTTTACGCGAAGAGGCCGGGTGGCTTTTTTCACACAGCTCCGAAGGCGAACACACCTTCACTAAGACGGGCAGACAGCTCCGGACGACATACGCCAACATCTGCCAGTGGATCGTAAATGCCTGGGCAGATATTTCGGTCACAACTGTGGTCCGAGCTTTCCGGAAGGCAGGATTCACAGAACAACAGCGACACTGACTCCCGATGACTTCGACGAGACGGAACCGGCCATTTTGGATACCACGCTTGCGCAACTTTTCAATTCGGACACCGAAGACGAAGAATTCGAAGGATTTACGAATGAAGAATAACTTCAGAAGGTGAGCGCTATGTTTATTTTGTGTGTTGTGACATTAACGTTCGAGCAACATTATGTTGCTATTTATTGCTCTACACCATTTTGAATTTTACTATGTTTGTGATTGCACATTTGCGTACATTTTGGGACAGAGTTGTTAGAACGCTGGTTTTCAATATATTATTAAAGTTTGACTGAACTATCTGACTGTTTTTTTGACATTCACTTTAGCGCAGCGTTTTTTTGACATTCACTTTAGCGCAGCGTAGGCGCGGCTTATAGTCCGGGGCGGCTTATTGGTGGACAAAATTATGAAATATGTAATTCATAGAAGGTGCGGCTAATAATCCGGTGCGCCTTATAGTGCGGAAAATACGGTATACCGCTTCTGTTTCCAGCTTCCCCTGCGCAAATAAAAGCCACCGCATTTATTTTATTGTTGAGAGCCACCAGAAGACAAACAGCCCTCCCCGGGGACGTGTCAGTAATGCCTTGGCTGTCTAACGCTACCTTTTGGCCTTCTTCAATCGCTTCCACTTAAAGTTAGCCCGCGGCGAGGCGTCTCTCTAAGGGTCCGCCGTCTCTTTGCTGTGTCACCAGTGGCTGCAGGCGGAGAGCCACCCGGCAAACTTCAGCGAGGTGGTGGACGAGCTTTTCCAAGTCATTCCCGATGAGGTGCTCTACATGGACGCCGGGCCGGAGCGCTGCCGCACCTGCGCCGTGGTGGGGAACTCGGGCAACCTGAAAGGATCCCAGTATGGCGGCCTCATCGACTCCAGTCATTTCATTATAAGGTCATTTTCTCCCAATTTTCCATGCATTTCCACTAATATCGTCCCTTTTCCTCTGTATAGTACCTTCATGACAGAACTAGAGACTACCAGGTACTAATCCTACAAACCCCGTTTCCATATGAGTTGGGAAATTGTGTTAGATGTAAATATAAACAGAATACAATGATTTGCAAATCATTTTCAACCCATATTCAGTTGAATATGCTACAAAGACAACATATTTGATGTTCAAACTCATAAACCTTTTTTTTTTTTTGCAAATAATCATTATCTTTATAATTTGATGCCAGAAACACATGACAAAGAAGTTGGGAAAGGTGGCAATAAATACTGATAAAGTTGAGGAATGCTCATCAAACACTTATTTGGAACATCCCACAGGTGAACAGGCAAATTGGGAACAGGTGGGTGCCATGATTGGGTATAAAAGTAGATTCCATGAAATGCTCAGTCATTCACAAACAAGGATGGGGCGAGGGTCACCACTTTGTCAACAAATGCATGAGCAAATTGTTGAACAGTTTAAGAAAAACCTTTCTCAACCAGCTATTGCAAGGAATTTGGGGATTTCACCATCTACGGTCCGTAATATCATCAAAGGGTTCAGAGAATCTGGGGAAATCGCTGCATCGAAGCGGCAATGCCCGTGACCTTCGATCCCTCAGGCTGTACTGCATCAAAAAGCAACATCGGTGTGTAAAGGATATCACCACATGGGCTCAGGAACACTTCAGAAAACCACTGTCAGTAACTACAGTTGGTCGCTACATCTGTAAGTGCAAGTTAAAACTGTACTATGCAAAATGAAAGCCATTTATCAACAACACCCAGAAACACCGTCGGCTTCGCTGGGCCTGAGCTCATCTAAGATGGACTGATACAAAGTGGAAAAGTGTTCTGTGGTCTGACGAGTTCACATTTCAAATTGTTTTTGGAAACTGTGGACGTCGTGTCCTCCGGACCAAAGAGGAAAAGAACCATCCGGATTGTTATAGGCGCAAAGATGAACAGCCAGGATCTGTGATGGTATGGGGGTGTATTAGTGTCCAAGACATGGGTAACTTACACATCTGTGAAGGCGCCATTAATGCTGAAAGGTACATACAGGTTTTGGAGCAACATATGTTGCCATCCAAGCAACGTTACCATGGACGCCCCTGCTTATTTCATCAAGACAATGCCAAGCCACGTGTTACATCAACGTGGCTTCATAGTAAAAGAGTGCGGGTACTACACTGGCCTGCCTGTAGTCCAGACCTGTCTCCCATTGAAAATGTGTGGCGCATTATGAAGCCTAAAATACCACAACGGAGACCCCCGGACTGTTGAACAACTTAAGCAAGAATGGGAAAGAATTCCACCTGAGAAGCTTAAAAAATGTGTCTCCTCAGTTCCCAAACGTTTACTGAGTGTTGTTAAAAGGAAAGGCTATGTAACACAGTGGTGAACATGCCCTTTCCCAACTACATTGTCACGTGTTGCAGCCATGAAATTCTAAGTTAATTATTATTTGCAAAAAAAAAAATCAAGTTTATCAGTTTGAACATCAAATATCTTGTCTTTGTAGTGCATTCAATTGAATATGGGTTAAAAGGGATTTGCAAAGCATTGTATTCCGTTTATATTTACATCTAACACAATTTCCCAACTCATATGGAAACGGGGTTTGTAGTACAAAACCCAAAACCAGTGAAGTTGGCACGTTGTGTAAATAGTAAATAAAAACAGAATACAATGATTTGCAAATCCTTTTCAACCTATATTCAATTGAATGGACTGCAAAGACAAGATACTTAATGTTCGAACTGTAAAACGTTGTTATTTTTTGCAAATATTAGCTCATTTGGAATTTGATGCCTGCAACATGTGTCCAAAAAAGCTAGCACAAGTGGCAAAAAAGACTGAGAAAGTTGAGGAATGCTCATCAAACACTTATTTGGAACATCCCACAGGTGAACAGGCTAATTGGGAACAGGTGGGTGCCATGATTGGGTATAAAAGTAGATTCCATGAAATGCTCAGTCATTCACAAACAAGGATGGGGCGAGGGTCACCACTTTGTCAACAAATGCGTGAGCAAATTGTCCAACAGTTTAAGAACAACATTTCTCAACAAGCTAGTGCAAGGAATTTAGGGATTTCACCATCTACGGTCCGTAATATCATCAAAAGGTACAGAAAATGTGGATAAATCCCTGCATCTAAGCAGCAATGCCCGTGACCTTATATCCCTCAGGCGGTACTGCATCAAAAAGCGACATCAGTGTGTAAAGGATATCACCACATGGGCTCAGGAACACTTCAGAAACCCACTGTCAGTAACTACAGTTGGTCGCTACATCTGTAAGTGCAAGTTAAAACTCTCCTATGCAAGGCGAAAACCGTTTGTCAACAACACCCAGAAACGCCGTCGGCTTCGCTGGGCCTGAGCTCATCTAAGATGGACTGATGCAAAGTGGAAAAGTGTTCTGTGGTCTGACGAGTCCACATTTCAAATTGTTTTTGGAAACTGTGGACGTTGTGTTCTCCGGACCAAAGAGAAAAAGGACCATCCGGACTGTTATAGGCTGTTACAGGTTTTGGAGCATGTGTTGCCACCCAAGCAACGTCTTTTTCATGGACGCCCCTGCTTATTTCAGCAAGACAATGCCAAGCCACATTCTGCACGTGTTTCAACAGCGTGGCTTTGTAGTAAAAGAGTGTGGGTACTAGACTGGCCTGCCTGTAGTCCAGACCTGTCTCCCATTGAAAATGTGTGGCGCATTATAAAGCCTAAAATACCACAACGGAGACCCCCGGACTGTTGAACAACTTAAGCTGTACATCAAATAAGAATGGGAAAGAATTCCTCCTCAAAGGCTTCAAAAATTGGTCTCCTCAGTTCCCAAACGTTTACTGAGTGTTGTTAAAAGGAAAGGCCATGTAACACAGTGGTAAAAATGCCCCTGTGCCAACTTTTTTGCAATGTGTTGCTGCCATTAAATTCTAAGTTAATGATTATTTGCAACAACAAAAAAATAGTTTCTCAGTTCAAACATGAAATATCTTGTCTTTGCAGTCTATTCAATTGAATATAAGTTGAAAAGGATTTGCAAATCATTGTATTCTGTTTTTATTTACCATTTACACAATGTGCCAACTTCACTGGTTTTGGGTTTTGTACTTTTTAATACTTTCTAGTACTTCTACTTGTATAAACCACTATTCGGTGATCAAATATGTTGCAAAATTACACACACTAATGTTGTATTACCTTATTTCCCTCAGTCTCTTCTTGGATAACATATGCCTTCTTAATAATACAAATGTAAGTAAAAATTCCACGGTCTCCGCTTTGCTGCAGCTCTGTTTTATTGTTGCCCTCATTCTCCTCTTGGATAACTTGTCCTCTTACCTTTTTGCAGTAAATACTTCTTAAATATCTAAATATCTTCTATCAAGTAAAGCAATAACTCCACAGTCGACACTGTTGCACTGCTGTTTTTGATGCCCTCAGTCTCCTCTTGGATAACAAGTTTCTTCTTACTCCTCAGAATACAGTACCTTGTTTTCTCCACTTGTTTGTTAGCATCTTGTTTCAGGCAAAAAACAAGTCAAGCTATAACTCCACTGTCTCCACTTTGCTGTAGTGCTGCGTTTTATTGCTGCCCTCAGTCTCCTCCTGGATAAAAATCTGTCTTCTCACGCATTAAAATACAGTACACCCTTTTTCTCACCCATTGTTGTTTGTAGGCATTTTGTTTACAACCAAAACCAAGTAAAGCTATAACTCCACAGTTTACACATTGCTGCGGTGCTGCGTTTTCTTTCAGCCCTAAGTCTCTTTTGGATAACATGTTTTTTCTGATTCCTTAGAATACAGTAGACCCCTTGTATTCCCCTATTGTCGTTTCCTACCAAAATCCAGTAAGGCTAAAACATCACAGTCTCCACTTTGCCGCGCTTTCTTGCTGCCCTTAGTCTCCTTGCTGATAACATGTGTCTTCTTACTCCTCATAATATAATAGATCCCTATTTTCCCAAGTTTCTGTTTGTTAACACCTTGTTACCTGCCAAAAAGAAGTAACACTTCAACTCCTCAGGCTACACCTTGCTGCAGTGCTGCTTTTTCTTGCTGCCCTGAGTCTCCTCTTAGATAACGTGTTTTTTCTGATTCCTTATACTACTGTAGACATTTGTCTTCCGCTATTGTCTTTTGTTAGCATCTTGTTTCTTGCCAAAAACAAGTAAAGCTAAAACTACACAGTCCCAACTTTGCTACACTGCTTTATTTTCTTGCTGCCCTAAGTCTCCTTGCTGATAACATGTGCCTTCTTACTCCTCAGAATATAGTAGATCCCTAATTTCTATTGCGTCTGTTTGTTAGCATCTTGTTTCCTGACAATAAGAAGTCAAGTTATATCTCCACAGTCTCCACATTGCTGCAGAACAGTGTTTTCTTGCTGCCCTTAGTCTCCTCGTGGAAAACATGTTTCTTCAAATTCCTTAGAGCAGAGTAGACCTTTTTATTCTGTTGTTAGTGTTTTTGTTAGCACCTCAATTCATGCCAGAACAAGTAAAGCTATAACTCCAAAGTCTTCACTTTGCTGCAGTGTTGCCTTTTCTTTCTGCCCTTAGTATCCTCATGGATAACACATTTCTTCTGATTCCTTACAATACGGCACACAATTGTTCTCCACTATTGTCATTTGTTAGAATCTCGCAAAGCTGTACCATAGTCTCCACTTTGCTACACTGCTGCATTTTCTTGCTGCCCTCAGTCTCCTTGCTGATAACATGTGCCTTCTCACTGCTCAGAATATAGTATATCCCTAATTCCCATTGCGTCTGTTTGTTAGCGCCTGGTTTCCTGACAAGAAGTAAAGTTATTTCTTCAGGCTCCACGTTGCGGCAGTGCAGCGTTTTCTTGCTGCCCTTAGTCTCTTCATGGAAAACATGTTTCTTCGAATTCCTTAGAGTAGAGTTGACCTTTTTATTCTGTTGTTGTTTTTGTTAGCACCTCAATTCATGCCAGAACAAGTAAAGCTATAACTCCAAAGTATTTACTTTGCTGCAGTGTTGTGTTTTCTTTCTGCCCTTAGTACCCTCATGGATAACACATTTCTTCTGATTCCTTAGAATACGACAGACAATTGTTTTCCACTATTGTCCTGTGTTAGCATCTTGCAAAGCTGTAACTTCATAGTCTCCACTTTGCTACACTTCTGCATTTTCTTGCTGCCCTCAGTCTCCTTGCTGATAACATGTGCCTTCTTACTCCTCAGAATATAATAGATCCCTAATTTCCATTGTGTCTGTTTGTTAGCATCTTGTTTCCTGACAAGAGGAAGTAAAGTTATTTCTCCACAGTCTCCACGTTGCTGCAGTGCAGCGTTTTCTTGCTGCCCTTAGTCTCCTCGTGGAAAACATGTTTCTTCAAATTCCTTAGAGCAGAGTAGACCTTTTTATTCTGTTGTTAATGTTTTTGTTAGCACCTCAATTCATGCCAGAACAGGTAAAGCTATAACTCCAAAGTCTTCACTTTGCTGCAGTGTTGTGTTTTCTTTCTGCCCTTAGTGTCCTCATGGATAACACATTTCTTCTGATTCCTTAGAATACGGCAGACAATTTTTCTCAACTATTGTCCTTTGTTAGCATCTCGCAAATCTGTAACATAGTCTCCACTTTGCTACACTCCTGCATGTTCTTGCTGCCCTCAGTCTCTTTGTCGATAACATGCGCCTTCGATACAGTAGATCCCCTTTTTTCCAATGTTGATGTTTGTTGGCATCTTGCTTTCTGCCAACAAAAAGAAAAGCTATAACTCTACATTAAACCATACTTGCCAACCTTGAGACCTCCGATTTCGGGAGGTGGGGGGTGGGGGCGTGGTCGGGGGTGGGGCGGGGCGTGGTTGGGGGCGTGGTTAAGAGGGAGGAGTATATTGACGGCTAGAATTCACCAAGTCAAGTATTTCATACATATATATATATATATATATATATATATAGATATCTACATCCTGAAAATATGCAAACAAAACTGTGTTTAGATAATTGATACTTCAAACTTGCATAAATAAATATTAAGGAATATATCATGACTTGGCTTCTGAGAGTTTCAAAATGTAATGAATAAAATGCTAAAGTTGTTGATAAACAAGCAATTATTTTAATAATTAAATATGGTCATTTTAAATGAATTATTATGATAATTTAAAATCATTTATTTCAAATATGTTTATTTTAATGTATAATTCTATGGCTGGATGTAATAAGGAGTCACGAAAAAATACAATTACTTTTGATGTTTTTAGCAAAATATAGTAAAAATGTATTTAGTTTTTTTTTTTTTTAATTAATAAATATATTGATTTTTAGGTGAAATAAACATAATAATACAATTTATCTCTAGTCTGGATGATTTAGTTCTTGTCACCCTGTTGTCCTCCCGTCATGAAAAAAGGCTGTCCTCACTCAGGTCTGCATGGAGCTGGAGGGGGCGTGGCTTCCAGCTCCGGTTGAAAATCGGGAGATTTTCAGGAGAATATTTGTCCCGGGAGGTTTTCGGGAGAGGCGCTGAATTTCGGGAGTCTCCCGGAAAATTCGGGAGGGTTGGCAAGTATGCATTAAACGTAGACAAAAAAGTTTAAAGTAAAGCTACAACTCCTGTTTGAAGTGAAACAAAAACTAAGTTTTCTCATTTTAGACCTAATGGAAAAAAAAAAATGCTTCCTCACATGACTTTTTTAATTAATGCCAGTCGTGGCTGCTGTGTCATTACAAAACAGCATTGCTGCTTATCATCTGGGCCAGCCAGCGCTGTGACAGCAGTATGGCGCCGTCTTACCAAGTCAATTATTCAAGAATATTCTGTGAGCCATTAGTGGAGCGGTTTGCTGCATCACGCTGCTATTTTTTTTTTTTCATTCCCTCATTCCAGTGCAAGCCTGATATTTGTAGTCATGCCTGGTTGGAGGTCGCGCCACCGATCCAAAAGGTCGGCCGAGCAGCAAGACAACAAGCTGCGGAACAATGGAATACATATCTCACCTCAAATTCTGTTTGCCTTTTTTTCCATATGACGTTATTTTCTCCTCAATCACAATCTCCCAGCAGTATTTGCTTTGCTGAATTGAGGATCAGTCAAGCTAATATTGGAGAGTGTGATGTAAGCTTGTGCAAATAACTCCATTAAGAAGGATGGCAAAGCCAGCGTGTCAAATAGGTTTTGTGCGGCACACGTGTTGTTTGAAATTGACTTTAAAAAAGTGCGATTTTCCACATATGTACACACAGAAAAGGAATCCGGGTCTGAAAATAAACCACAACAAATCTTTTTTTTTTAAATGTTTGTCTTACTTCGGCCTAAATGGAACACTTTCTGAAAATGTACACGTTACAAATAATCCTGTTGGCAAAACACTGCAAGTTAGTTGCAAATTCTGAGGGAAAAAATGGACACCATGAAGAGGACAATGATCTTAGACTTTGTCCCGGTGTAATTACAAAGCCATTAAAACTTTAAAGGGGAACATTATCACAATTTCAGAAGGGTAAAAACCATTAAAAATCAGTTCCCAGTGGCTTATTTTATTTTTCGAAGTTTTTTTCTAAATTTTACCCATCACGCAATATCCCTAAAAAACGCTTCAAAGTGCCTGATTTTAACCATCGTTATATACACCCGTCCATTTTCCTGTGACGTCACATAGTGATGCCAATACAAACAAACATGGCGGATGGACAGCAAGCTATAGCGACATTAGCTCGGATTCAGACTCGGATTTCAGCGGCTTAAGCGAAACTGAAGAAGAAACTGAAGCTATTGAGCCATATCGGTTTGAACCGTATGCAAGCAAAACCGACGAAAACGACACGACAGCCAGCGACACGGGAGAAAGCGAGGACGAATTCGGCGATCGCCTTCTAACCAACGATTGGTATGTGTTTGTTTTTAAGTGTTGTAATATTTTTAAGCTAAATTATTGGTAAACACAGTTTATGTATAATAATTTACGTAAAACCGCGAGTAATGAATAAAGTTTTCATCAATTAATATATTCTGTAGACATACCCTCATCCGCTCTCTTTTCCTGAAAGCTGATCTGTCCAGTTTTGGAGTTGATGTCAGCAGGCCAGGGAAGCTAGGGTCGATATTCTTCTCTTGATCATCTTTGGTGGCTTAAGGGACGGTAGAAGCGGTGTGAGCCAAGACATCCAGGCGGTTTAGCTCGCTCTGCCGTGCTACCGAGGTCCTTTGTCCCTGAATAGCTCACACACTCCGGCAGATTCAATGGGGGTCTGGCGGCAGATTTCTTTGACTTTATCGTTGGAAATGCATCTGCTTTGAGTGTCGCAGGATATCCACACATTCTTGCCATCTCTGTCGTAGCATAGCTTTCGTCAGTAAAGTGTGCGGAACAAACGACTGACCATTTTCGTCGGCTTTCCCCACACCCTCGTATTTTGAACAACATTCGTCCAATTTCTTGCCACTTTCGCATCTTTGGGCCACTGGTGCAACTTGAATCCGTCCCTGTTCGTGTTGTTACACCCTCCGACAACACACCGACAGTCGAAAAAACGGAAAATAACAGAGCTGATTTGACTCGGTGTTTGAGAAAATGGCGGACTGCTTCCCGATGTGACGTCACGTTGTGACGTCATCGCTCCGAGAGCGAATAATAGAAAGGCGTTTAATTCACCAAAATTCACCCATTTAGAGTTCGGAAATCAGTTAAAAAAATATATGGTCTTTTTTCTGCAACATCAAGGTATATATTGACGCTTACATAGGTCTGGTGATAATGTTCCCCTTTAAGCACTTCCTGTTTAGCATTCTCATCTTGGCAGTTCACCGTTAAAAATGTGTTTGGATAAAGCAACCGAGTGTTTCCTCAAACCGCCGCATTGGTGACATCCACAACTGCCACGACACATTCATTTATCATCATTAAAAAATTACAATTATAATTAGAGATGTCCGATAATGGCTTTTTTGCCGATATCCGATATTGTCCAACTCTTAATTACCGATTCCGATATCAACCGATACCAATATATACAGTCGTGGAATTAACACATTATTATGCCTAATTTTGTTGTGATGCCCCGCTGGATGCATTAAACAATGTAACAAGGTTTTCCAAAAATAAATCAACTCAAGTTATGGAAAAAAATGCCAACATGGCACTGCCATATTTATTATTGAAGTCACAAAGTGCATTATTTTTTTTAACATGCCTCAAAACAGCAGCTTGGAATTTGGGACATGCTCTCCCTGAGAGAGCATGAGGAGGTTGAAGGTGATGGGTTGAGGTGGTGGTGGGGGGGGGGGTAAATTGTAGCGTCCCGGAAGATTTAGTGCTGCAAGGGGTTCTGGGTATTTGTTCTGTTGTGTTTATGTTGTGTTACGGTGCGGATGTTCTCCCGAAATGTGTTTGTCATTCTTGTTTGGTGTGAGTTCACAGTGTGGCGCATATTTGTAAATAAATAAATAAATAAATGGGTAATAATTGTATCGCGCTTTTTCTACCTTCAAGGTACTCAAAGCATTTTGACAGTATTTCCACATTCACCCATTCACACACACATTCACACACTGATGGCGGGAGCTGCCATGCAAGGCGCTAACCAGCACCCATCAGGAGCAAGGGTGAAGTGTCTTGCCCAAGGACACAACGGACATGACTAGGATGGTAGAAGGTGGGGATTGAACCCCAGTAACCAGCAACCCTCCGATTGCTGGCACGGCCACTCTACCAACTTGCCACACAGTCCCCAACATTTGTAACAGTGTTAAAGTTGTTTATACGGCCACCCACAGTGTGACCTGTATGGTGGTTGATCAAGTATGCTTGCATTCACTTACGTGTGTGTAAAAGCCGCATATATTATGTGTCTGGACCGGGACGCTGTTTGTATGGAGGTAAAGCGGAAGTTAAAGGCAGTGCCTTCAAGGCACGCCCCCAATAATGTTGTCCGGGTGGAAATCGGGAGAATGGTTGCCCCAGGAGATTTTTGGGAGGGGCACTGAAATTCGGGAGTCTCCCGGGAAAATCGGGGGGTTGAAACAGATACCGATAATTTCCGATATTACATTTTAAAGCATTTATCAGCCGATAATATCGGCAGTCCGATATTATCGGACATCTCTAATTATAATATGAACAAAACAATTGTCAAAATGACACCATCACAGCCAAATTAAAGGTAACATAACTACACACTTAACCAATGTGAACATGGTAGATTTAAGCATAAAAT
>NC_084584.2:24180000-24245000 GCF_033978685.3 Nerophis lumbriciformis | reverse complement strand
TGTGTGTGTGTGTGTGTGTGTGTGTGTGTGTGTGTGTGTGTGTGTGTATATATATATATATATATATATATATATATATATATATATATGTATATATATGTATATGTGTTTTATTTAAAAAAATAATTTTTTTTGGCTTTTACCTGTCAGGGATTACCATTTTTTCAGTACATTTTTCGACACATTTTAGTAGCTTACTAAGTGATTGTCTTTTTACAAAGACATGACAATATATGCTTCCTTTTTCACCATTTTACCTCCTATTGCTATTAATTGTTTTTAAAATAAATCAAATCTGTTGCTCATATGAAGAAAGTCCCACAACATTTTCAACTGAGGAATACATATAATTAATACATAGAATATTATAAGAAAATATACATGTATCAAATAATATCAATAATAATGAGTATTAGCATTATTATTGTTATTATACTCCATGTTTTTTCACATTTTGTAAAATGTAAATAAAACAATACTATAAATAGGAACATTTGTAACTGTGACTGACTAAATGTGCTGACATCTAATTGTCACGGTGAAATACCACATTAAAGCAGTTTCCCACACGCATCTCGCTCTCCTAATAAAAAAGGCATACGGCGTTCCACGCGCCGAGGAGTCAGCCGGAAGGGCGTAAGCGTTTGGAAAAGTTAACCTTAAGAAGGAGCGGCGGCGACAACAGCAGCCGCAAACAGTGAAATGAAACAGTGGTGAAATAGCGCTGACCTTTTAAAGTGTTACTTGGCTATTACACGCCGCCGCTTCAACCGCCACTTTTAGGATACTGGGTGACAACTTTCTGCTGACATCAGCAAAAAAAAAAAAAAAACTATAAAAAATACATATATATATATAAAGTAGTTTGGGCCTAGACCCTGCAGTAAGCAATGGCGTGCCTTTGCATATTACATATGCCAGTAAGCAATGGTCTGCTCAAAATGAACACATGATTGTTGCAAATGTATCCATCCATCCAGCCATCTTCTTCCACTTATCTGAGGTCGAGTCGCGGGGGCAGCAGCCTAAGTAGGGAAGCCAAGACTTTCCTCTTCCCGGCCACTTCGTCCAGATCCTCCCGGGGGATCCCGAGGTGTTCCCAGGCCAGCCGGGAGACATAGTCTTCCCAACGTGTCCTGGGTCTTCCCGGTGGCTTCATACTGGTCGGACGTGCCCTAAACACCTCCCTAGGGAGCCGTTCGGGTGGCATCCTGACCAGATGCCCAAACCACCTCATCTGGCTCCTCTCGATGTGGAGGAGCAGTGGCTTTACTTTGAGCTCCTCCCGGATGGCAGAGCTTCTCATCCTATCTCTGAGGGAGAGCCCCGCCACCCGGCGGAGGAAACTCATTTAGGCCGCTTGTACCCGCGTGATCTTGTCCTTTCGGTCATAACCCAAAGCTCATGACCATAGGTGAGGATGGGAACGTAGATCGACCGGTAAATTGAGAGCTTTGCTTTCCGGCTCAGCTCCTTCTTCACCACAACGGATCGATACAGCGTGCGCATTACTGAAGACGCCGCACCGATCCGCCTGTCGATCTCACGATCCACTCTCCCCTCACTCGTGAACAAAACTCCGAGGTACTTGAACTCCTCCACTTGGGGCAGGGTCTCCTCCCCAACCCGGAGATGGCACTCCACCCTTTTCCGGGCGAGAACCATGGACTCGGACTTGGAGGTGCTGATCCTCATCCCAGTCGCTTCAAACTCGGCTGCGAACCGATCCAGTGAGAGCTGAAGATCCTGGCCAGATGAAGCCCTCAGGACCACATCATCTGCAAAAAAGCAGAGACCTAATCCTGCAGCCACCAAACCGGATCCCCTCAACGCCTTGACTGCGCCTAGAAATTCTGTCCATAAGAGTTATGAACAGAATCGGTGGCAAAGGGCAGCCTTGGCGGAGTCCAACCCTCACTGGAAACGTGTCCGACTTACTACCGGCAATGCGGACCAAGCTCTGACACTGATCATACAGGGAGCGGACCGCCACAATCAGACAGTCCGATACCTCATACTCTCTGAGCACTCCCCACAGGACTTCTCGGGGTACACGGTCGAATGCCTTCTCCAAGTCCACAAAGCACATGTAGACTGGTTGGGCAAACTCCCATGCACCCTCAAGGCTTCTGCCGAGAGTATAGAGCTGATCCACACTTCCACGACAAGGACGAAAACCGCACTGTTCCTCCTGAATCCGAGGTTCGACTATCCGGCGTAGCCTCCTCTCCAGTACACCTGAATAGACCTTACCGGGAAGGCTGAGGAGTGTTGTTCCAAATTGTTGTCCAGAAATGGTCTAAATGGTTTTGATTGATTAATTGAAACTTTTATTAGTAGATTGCACAGTAGAGTACATATTCTGTACATCCATCCTTCCATCCATTTTCTACCGCTTGACCCTTTTGGGGTCGCGGGGGGTGCTGGAGCCTATCTCAGCTGTATTCGGGCAGAAGGCGGCGTACACCCTGGACAAGTCGCCACCTCATCGCAGGGCCAACACAGATAGACAGACAACATTCACACTCACATTCACACAGTAGGGCCAATTTAGTGTTGCCAATCAACCTATCCCCAGGTGCATGTTTTTGGAGGCGGGAGGAAGCCGGAATACCCGGAGGGAACCCACGCAGTCACGGCGAGAACATGCAAACTCCACACAGAAAGATCCCGAGCCCGGGATTGAACTCAGGACTACTCAGGACCTTCGTATTGTGAGGCACATGCACTAACCCCTGTTCCACCGTGCTGCCTATATTCCGTACAGTTGACCACTAAATGGTAACACCCGAATACGTTTTTCAACTTGTTTAAAGGGGAACATTATCACCATTTCAGAATGGTTAAAACCATTAAAAATCAGTTCCCAGTGGCTTATTTTAATTTTAGAAGTTTTTTTAAAAATTTTACCCATCACGCAATATCCCTAAAAAAAAGCTTCAAAGTGCCTGATTTTAGCCATCGTTATAAACACCCGTCCATTTTCCTGTGACGTCACACAGTGATGTCAATACAAACAAACATGGCGGATAGAACAGCAAGGTATAGCGACATTAGCTCGGATTCAGACTCGGATTTCAGCGGCTTAAGCGATTCAACAGATTACGCATGTATTGAAATGGATGGTTATAGTGTGGAGGCAGGTAGGGAAAACGAAATTGAAGAAGAAACTGAAGCTATTGAGCCATATCGGTTCGAACCGTATGCCATACTTGCCAACCCTCTCGGATTTTCCGGGAGACTCCCGAAATTCAGCGCCTCTCCCGAAAACCTCCCGGGACAAATTTTCTCCCGAAAATCTCCCGAAATTCAGGCAGACCTGGAGGCCACGCCCCCTCCAGCTCCATGCGGGAGCAATGTTGTTGTAATATATTGAGTTGGAGGCAATAACCAGGCGAGGTGATGAAGTACGTCTCTTTACTGTAGACTTCAGAACAGACTCACACACTTGACGTCAGGTGCGCAACACCACGTAAATCGTTGGCCAACCAAAAAGTAACCCCAGTACGCTATAGCCAACATTCACCAGGAGATGGCAACAGACAAACATAGATCACAGAAATAAACAACCCAACCAAAAAATGCAGCAGCTCAATTAAAAAACTGTACTTAAGCCACATTCTTTTTTTTTTAGTACTGAACTCTTAACCCTCATTTGTAAACAATAACATGCTTATTATACAAACAGTATTTGTACACCTTTAACACAGATTTTTATTCAGTTTTTTTTGTGGTACTCGAAACCTTTCTGGGTACCTGCGGATCACTGGTGGGGTTTTTGTTGTGGGTGATCTGGGTTCTGATGATGGCAACTCAGCAGCCCTTGAATCTGGTTCAATGATGAGGTTAGTTTGTGTCTGACTCACTGATGGTCCTGATGATGGAACTGAAACAGCACTGTCCAGTTGTACTGATGGCACATTTTATACAACTGGTGGAGACTAGATAACTGGCAGTCTCTCCATGTTTTCTCGCCATGGTAACATGTGATCCACACTGTGCGCTGTCTCTGTCCCTCTTTATATATATATATATATATTTATTTATTTATTTTATTTTTTTTTTTTTTTTTTTAATTATATATATATATATATATATATATATATACAGTATATATATATATATATATATATATATATATATATATATATATATATATATATATATATATATATATATATGAAATACTTGACTTGGTGAATTCTAGCTGTAAATATACTCCTCCCCTCTTAGCCACGCCCCCAACCACGCCCCCGCCCACTACGACCACGCCTACAACCACGCCCCCGCCCCCCACCCCCCACCTCCCGAAATCGGAGGTCTCAAGGTTGGCAAGTATGCCGTATGCAAGCGAAACCGACGAAAACGACACGACAGCCAGCGACACAGGAGAAAGCGAGGACGAATTTGGCGATCGCCTTCTAACCAACGATTGGTATGTGTTTGTTTGGCATTAAAGGAAACTAACAACTATGAACTAGGTTTACAGCATA
This sequence comes from Nerophis lumbriciformis, assembly GCF_033978685.3. Classification (NCBI taxonomy): domain Eukaryota; kingdom Metazoa; phylum Chordata; class Actinopteri; order Syngnathiformes; family Syngnathidae; genus Nerophis; species Nerophis lumbriciformis. The sequence continues at coordinate 24,240,507 of NC_084584.2, read as the reverse complement.
TGAAATACATTTGGCAACAACATGCACTTTGAGAGTGCAGACAGCCCAGTTTTCATCAATTAATATATTCTGTAGACATACCCTCATCCGCGCTCTTTTCCTGAAAGCTGATCTGTTCAGTTTTGGAGTTGATGTCAGCAGGCCAGGGAAGCTAGGGTCGATATTCTTCTATGCCATCTCTGTCGTAGCATAGCTTTCGTCGGTAAAGTGTGCGGAACAAACGTCCAATTTCTTGCCACTTTCGCATCTTTGGGCCACTGGTGCAACTTGAATCCGTCCCTGTTCGTGTTGTTACACCCTCCGACAACACACCAACGAGGCATGATGTCTCCAAGGTACGGAAAACAGTCGAAAAAACGGAAAATAACAGAGCTGATTTGACTCGGTGTTTGTAATGTGTTTGAGAAAATGGCGGATTGCTTCCCGATGAGACGTCACGTTGTGACGTCATCGCTCCGAGAGCGAATAATAGAAAGGCGTTTAATTCGCCAAAATTCACCCATTTAGAGTTCGGAAATCGGTTAAAAAAATATATGGTCTTTTTTCTGCAACATCAAGGTATATATTGACGCTTACATAGGTCTGGTGATAATGTTCCCCTTTAAGTCGGGGTCCACGTTAATCAATATATGGTACAAATATATACTATCAGCATAATGCAGTCATCACACAAGTTAATCATCAGAGTATATACATTGACTTATTTACATTATTGGGGTTGGGGCAGAGGGGTTAGGTTTGGTTGATATCAGCACTTCAGTCATCAACAATTGCATCATCTGAGAAATGGACATTGAAAGAGTGTAGTTCTGACTTGGTAGGATATGTACAGTGAACATAGTGAGCTCAGAAAGCATAAGAACAAGTATATACATTTGAATATTTACATTTGATCATTTACAATCCGGGGAGGTGGGATGTGGTGGGGGGAGGGGGTTAGTCTAGGGTTGTAGTTGCCTGGAGGTGTTCTCTTAGTGTTGTTTTGAAGGAGGATAGAGATGCCCTTTCTTTTACACCTGTTGGGAGTGCATTCCATATTGATGTGGCATAGAAGGAGAATGAGTTAAGACCTTTGTTAGATGGGAATCTGGGTTTAACGTGGTTAGTGGAGCTCCCCCCTAGTGTTGTGGTTATGGCGGTCATTTACCTTATGGAAGTAGTTCATACTTGCCAACCTTGAGACCTCCGATTTCGGAAGGTGGGGGGGGGGGGGGGGGGGCGTGGTCGGGGTTGGGGCGTGGTTGGGGGCGTGGTTGGGGGCGTGGTTAAGATATATATATATATATATATATATATATATAAGAAATACTTGACTTTCAGTGAATTCTAGCTATATATATATATATATATATATATATATATATATATATATATATATTATTACACATATATATATATATATATATATATATATATATATATATATATTATTACACATATATATATATATATATATATATATATATATATATATATATATATATATATATATATATATATATATATATATATATAAATAAAATAAATACTTGAATTTCAGTGTTCATTTATTTACACATATACACACACATAACACTCATCTACTCATTGTTGAGTTAAGGGTTGAATTGTCCATCCTTGTTCTATTCTCTGTCACTATTTCAGAACACACACATTATACAAATATACATTATAAAATCAATAAGAAAACGGGAGCTCTAATTTGGGAGTCTGAATTAGGATCAGAAGTTCCTATATAAACATTGCGCACTCACGTCGCCTTTTTGTATTGATTACTGCAGCTGTGCACTGGATTCATTCACAAATACAAACTAAACTCACAAACACTTTAGAGTTAGGCTCCACCATCAGAATGTGTACTTAAGCTTATAAAGATCACATGGATATTATTCAGTGAGTTGATTCACCAAAACTAACCTGTTATACAGGAGGAAAAAGCACACAGGACGTTACAATTGTTCACAGACTGGTCGCGCTCATCAGAATGACAAGACACTGCAGGTGATAGCATTCAATTGGGAAGAAACACCCTACTGCCCCCTACTGACCAATGTGAATACTGATAAATGTGTAATGACAGCTACAAAAACGAATTCAAACCACAAAATAAAATAAATAAATCAACACAAAAATGTGACACATTATGGGTTTGGTCACATATGCATGTACAGTAGATGGCAGTATTGTCCTGTTTAAAAGTGTCACAACATTGCTGTTTACGGCAGACAAACTGCTTTACGGGGGACGAAAACTTGACTGCTGTTGTTGTGTGTTGTTACCGCGCTGGGAGGACGTTAATGAAACTGCCTAACAATAAACCCACATAAGAAACCAAGAACTCGCCCTCGATCATTAGCTGTTTATATGATGGGAAAGCGGACGTGCGAACAGGCTGTCAACACGTCACTCAGGTCCGCATGAAGCTGGAGGGGGCGTGGCCTCCAGCTCCGTCTGAATTTCAGGAGATTTTCGGGAGAAAATTTGTCCCGGGGGGTTTTCGGGAGAGGCGCTGAATTTCGGGAGTCTCCCGGAAAATCCGGGAGGGTTGGCAAGTATGAAGTAGTTTGACATGTACTTCGGTGCTGTGTAGTTGGCAGAGAAAAAAAAGCCTTTTCCAAGGTGGATGGACACTAAATGACTTTTTTTTGCAAGGAGGCGGCAGACTGATGCTGCAAATGTCACGCTGTTACATGGCTGTCAACAGCAGAGTGACTAATGAGCAAAATGCTATTGCCCGGGCCTCAACGACCGTGTTACTCAAAGGTGCACTAGGGGAGAGAGGGGGGGTCATCATCCTAATGATTTGTCCCCTATGTGGCACTGACAGCATCCAACTTCCTGTCTGTTCTCGGCAATTACCGCTCCGGCAGAAGCGAGAAAGAGCATTGCTGGCCGTCATAATAGGGAGGGAGCGTTGTTGTGCTCAAAAATTGTTCCAAATTGTTGTCCAGAAATGCTCAAAAACGGGACACATTGTGCTATTGTGCAAAAAAAAGAAGTCGATATAAAATGTATTGTTTTCCTTCCAGAATGAACCAAGCTCCCACGGCTGGTTTTGAGGAGGACGTGGGCGCCAGGACCACGCATCACGTGCTGTATCCCGAAAGCGCCACGGACCTGGACAACGCCACCAACCTGGTGCTCGTGCCCTTCAAGACGCTGGACCTGCAGTGGGTCGTCAGCGCCCTGACCACGGGCACGGTCAAATAGTACGTGTGGCCGCCGCTTATTCACTCTCACAACAGTCATCGAAGTCTCTACATGACGCAGAGCAGTGTTTTTCAACCTTTTTTGAGCCAAAGTCATTAAAAAAAGTCCAGACGCACACCACCAGCAGAATACATAAAACAAATTAAACTCAGCAGCCGATATTGACAGTGAAAAGTCGTTGTTGGATATGACTTTAAATCATAACCAAGCATCAATCAATCAATCAATCAATCTTTATTTATATAGCCCTAAATCACAAGTGTCTCAAAGGGCTGCACAAGCCACAACGACATCCTCGGTACAAAGCCCACATACGGGCAAGGAAAAACTCACCCCAGTGGGACGTCGATGTGAATGACTATAAGAAACCTTGGAGAGGACCGCATATGTGGGTAACCCCCCCCCCTCTAGGGGAGACCGAAAGCAATGGATGTCGAGTGGGTCTGACATAATATTGTGAGAGTCCAGTCCATAGTGGATCCAACATAATAGTAAGAGTCCAGTCCATAGTGGGGCCAGCAGGACACCATCCCGAGCGGAGACGGGTCAGCAGCGTAGAGATGTTCCCAGCCGATGCACAGGCGAGCGGTCCACCCCGGGTCCCGACTCTGGACAGCCAGCACTTCATCCATGGCCACCGGACCTGTGCCCCCCCCCCTCAAGGAAAAGGGGAGCAGAGGAGAAAAGAAAAGAAACGGCAGATCAACTGGTCCAACAGGGGGGCTATTTAAAGGCTAGAGTATACAAATGAGTTTTAAGATGGGACTTAAATGCTTCTACTGAGGTAGCATCACTATAGCTCTTGTCTCAAAGTAGGTGTACTGTCACCACCTGTCACATCACGCCCTGACTTATTTGGAGTTTTTTGCTGGTTTCCTGTGTGTAGTGTTTTAGTTCTTGTCTTGCGCTCCTATTTTGGTGGCCTTTCCTGTTTTGTTGGTGTTTTCCTGTAGCAGTTTCATGTCTTCCTTGAGCGCTATTCCCCGCACCCGCTTTGTTTTAGCCATCAAGACTATTTAAGATGTGCGGATGCTGTCCTTCTTTGTGTGGACATTGTTGATTGCCATGTACGGATGTGGACGGCATCTCTGCTCCACTCGCTTGTAAGTCTTTGCTGTCGTCCAGCATTCTGTCTCTGTTTACTTTGTACACCGCAAAAACTGAAATCTAAGTAAGATTAAATATCTCAAATAAGGGTGATATTTGCTTATTTTCTGTCTGATAAGATCATTCTTCTCACTAAGCAGATTTTATGTTAGTGTTTTACTTGTTTTAAGGTTTTTGGTCCTAAATGATCTCAGTAAGATATTACAGCTTGTTGCTGAGATTTGATGACCTATATTGAGTAAAACATGCTTGAAACTAGAATATCAAGTGTTGCAAAGCTGTGTCATCAACACTCACGAGTATAAAACCGCTTTTTCAAAGTAATAATTTCTTATTTCAAGCGTGAAATTAAAAAATCATGACTTTGACACAATTGTGTCTCATAATTAAAACGGATGACAGCCAAATGGACTTTGCTGTTTTGTTTTCAATGAAACAATAGAAAACACGTACTCATATAGTAGTACAGTTGGCACAGTACAGTAAACGGACAGTTAATATTTAAACATTTAACATGTGACATTTCAAACAATTTTGAACAGAAATAGTTCATGCACATTCAGGTAAATTCTTCAAAATTATAATTAAAAAAAAATTGTCTGTGGGTCGGCTATATATATATATATATATATATATATTGCGTTTGGACCAGTTGTTCCTCCCAGGGAATTCAAGTCACAAGTCGCTCCCAAGCTCTTTACGACACTTAAAGCTGAGTAGAAAAACCACCAGAGACAGAATAGGTATTTTGTAATATATTTGCAAAGCTTTGCATATACATTGAGACCAGTCCAGCATAGAACATTCAATCGCGCCGCCAAGATGGTCTGCCCCCCCCCCCCGAAAAACCCTATCCCCTCTTGAGTCTCTCTCTCTCCCCCCCCTCGCAGACATGTCCCTCCAGCCAAAACACATGCCCATTGTCCTCCGCACCTGGGAATAAGAAAAGATAAGAGAAAGGAGTATCTCTCTTTCTTACATCAGAAGATTCAAGGTTAAGCACACAGTTTTTGCAGACAACCAAAAGACCACAATTGGAAGAAAAACACTAGCTGTTTTGTAATATGATTATGAAATAAAAGAGTAACACTTAAATTCGGATATATGTAAATATCTGCCTCCGACAATTTATATTCCTCGCGGACTAATTGACTGAAAGAGCACACAGTTGCCTCGATGATGTCATGTTATGGATGGAAAAAATGCATTTTTAGCCTGAGCGGCTAGGAGACCCCGAGAGTAACAAGCGGGTGCCTTTCCATTAAGAACAATAAACTACTTTTTAGTATAAGTTTGCTGGTTTCAATAAATGTAATGCCGAGCGCATATCATTATGTCAAGATAATGGCACTAGCATTTACATAATTTAAGAATATTTTTCAACATTTTGAGAAAAAAGGTCTCATATTTGTTTTTTCTACCAAGAAAAGTGCACTTATTAGTGAGAATATACTTATTTGAAGGTATTTAGGGTTCATTGAGGTTAGCTAATTGTACTTGTTTTGGAAAGTCTTGACAAGCCAAATTGTCTTGTTCTATTGGCAGATAATTTTCCTTTGTTCAAGTAAAATACCCCGAATTTGTATTTTTTTTTCTTGTTTTTGAACACTGCCTTTTTGCAGTGTAGCCAGTTCAGTTTTAGTTTCGTTCTTCATAGCCTTTCCCTAAGCTTCAATGCCTTTTCTTAGGGGCACTCAGCTTTTTGTTTACTTTTTGTTTAAAAATTAGATACCGTTTTACCTGCACGCTGCCTCCCGCTGTCGGTTGCATATTGTGACAAACCATGTTCACGACATCTACAAAGCAATTAGCTACCTGCTGTCACCTACTGATATGAAAGATTATAGCATGGTTAGTCTGCCGAGCTCTGGACAGCACAGACACTCAACAACGGCACATTATTTGCGGATTATAATTACTGGTTTGCAAATAATATTTTTAGACTTAGACTTAGACAAACTTTAATGATCCACAAGGGAACATTTTCCACACAGTAGCTCAGTTACAAAGGATGGAAAGGATCGTGCAGATAAGGGCACAACAATAAATATAAAGTAGACTTAAAATGTAACAACTTTTAACTCAATTAAGGTGACATTACATAATCTCCACTAGTGTGCCGTGGCAAAGTGGTTGAAAAACACTGACGTAGAGGCCAGCATGTAAAGTAAGCTTATCTGTGCAAGGTGAGGACATGCATGGGTCGGTTGGACTTAAGACACACCCACATAAATATTGTTTTTGATGACTTTTTAATGCATTTAATGCACTTTTCAATGCAATTGTTAACACAGCCACGGCATTGAAGTTGCAGAAAATATATCACATTATCTATATATACATATATAATACTTGTTTTGTTTTTTTCATGAAATCTTTATTGACTTCTAGTATCAGACATTCCTATCCATTACATCATATTTACATACATCATATATCTGTTGTCTGCCCTAAATGTCAAAATATTTTTTTGTTTATATCCCAACGTGCCAGCCGCCACCCCCCAAATAAAGAAACAGCAGGAAAACTAAATATTTACGGATACATCAATTAATTAAAGAAAAAATAAATAATAATAATAATAATCAGAAATAAAATAAAGAATATAAACTGATATATATATAGACATATACAAATACATATATACAGTATATATACATATATGTATATATATATATAAACACAGTATATCTATAAAATATGTGTATGTACTGTATATGTGTGTATATTTATATACTGTATATGTATATATGTGTATACATGTATATATATGTGTGTATATGTGTATATGTATATTTGTATATATGTGTAGATATACGTATATATGTGTATATATGTACAAACCCCGTTTCCATATGAGTTGGGAAATTGTGTTAGATGTAAATTTAAATGGAATACAATGATTTGCAAATAATTTTCAACCCATATTCAGTTGAATATGCTACAAAGACAACATATTTGATGTTCAAACTGATAAACATTTTTTTTTTTTTTTTGCAAATAATCATTAACTTTATAATTTGATGCCAGCAACACGTGACAAAGAAATTGGGAAAGTTGGCAATAAATACTGATAAAGTTGAGGAATGCTCATCAAACACTTATTTGGAACATCCCACAGGTGAACAGGCAAATTGGGAACAGGTGGGGGCCATGATTGGGTAGAAAAGTAGATTCCATGAAATGCTCAGTCATTCACAAACAAGGGTGGGGCGAGGGTCACCACTTTGTCAACAAATGCGTGAGCAATTTGTTGAACAGTTTAAGAAAAACCTTTGTCAACCAGCTATTGCAAGGAATTTGGGGATTTCACCATCTACGGTCCGTAATATCATCAAAGGGTTCAGAGAATCTGGAGAAATCACTGCACGTAAGCAGCTATTTAGTTCTTGTGGTATTCTTCGATCCCTCAGGCTGTACTGCATCAACAAGCGGCATCAGTGTGTAAAGGATATCACCACATGGGCTCAGGAACACCTCAGAAACCCACTGTCAGTAACTACAGTTGGTCGCTACATCTGTAAGTGCAAGTTAAGACTTAAGACTCACCTTTTTAGAAAAGCCTGCAGCTAATTTTAATCTGTAAATCGTGTGATATTTTTTCTCCAATTTTTCTCTTTTATTTGTTTTTATGTATTTTAATATATAGCACTTTGAGATTTGATTTCAAATTAGTTATTACTATTAGTTATTATTATTATAATATAAATATCTATATATATATATATATATATATATATATATATATATATATATATATATATATATATATATATATATATATATATATATGTATGTGTGGGGGGGAAAAAATCACAAGACTATTTCATCTCTACAGGCCTGTTTCATGAGGGGGGTACCCTCAATCGTCAGGAGATTTTAATGGGAGCATTCGCATACCATGGTTTATATAGGGCACAGAGTGGGTGGGTACAGGCTGGTGTAGGGGCGTGGTGATTGGTTCATGTGTTACCTAGGAGGTGTTTCCGTCTATGGCGGCATGTTGTTACAATTTCGCTGCGCTTGTTGAGGGACGACAGGTCTGGACGGTAGATAATAAACAGTTTCTCTTTCAAGCATAGGTTGCATCTTTTATTACCACTATTGTAAGGTGTGCTGGATGCAAGAATTTGCCATGTTATTGAATATTCAACATTATTGTCTTTGAGGTCCCAAATGTGTTTGCTGAGTTCTGTGGTATTTCGCAGGTTTTTGTTCCTGAAAGAAGCCTTGTGGTTGTTCCATCTGGTTTTGAATTCACCCTCGGTTAATCCTACATATGTGTCGGATGTGTTAATGTCCTTGCGTATTACCTTAGATTGGTAGACAACTGATGTTTGTAAGCATCCCCCGTTGAGGGGGCAATCAGGTTTCTTTCGACAGTTACATGCTTTGTTGGTTTTGGAGTCGTTCTGACTGGGGGTAATACGCAAGGACATTAACACATCCGACACATATGTAGGATTAACCGAGGGTGAATTCAAAACCAGATGGAACAACCACAAGGCTTCTTTCAGGAACAAAAACCTGCGAAATACCACAGAACTCAGCAAACACATTTGGGACCTCAAAGACAATAATGTTGAATATTCAATAACATGGCAAATTCTTGCATCCAGCACACCTTACAATAGTGGTAATAAAAGATGCAACCTATGCTTGAAAGAGAAACTGTTTATTATCTACCGTCCAGACCTGTCATCCCTCAACAAGCGCAGCGAAATTGTAACAACATGCCGCCATAGACGGAAACACCTCCTAGGTAACACATGAGCCAATCACCACGCCCCTAGACCAGCCTGTACCCACCCACTCTGTGCCCTATATAAACCATGGTATGCGAATGCTCCCATTAAAATCTCCTGACGATTGAGGGTACCCCCCTCATGAAACAGGCCTGTAGAGATGAAATAGTCTTGTGATTTTTTTTTCCCCACACATACATATATTGCGCTCTACTACGGTATCGAGCACTATTTTTTGGATAACCTTATTAAGACATACATATATATATATATATATATATATATATATATATATATATATATATATATATATATATATATATATATATATATATATATATATATATATATATATATACACGTGTATGTATATGTATGTATACATGTATTTTTTATGTATTTTATTTTATTTATAAATTAGTATATATTTGTTTTATAATATCTTAGTGCATTTTTAGTGGTTATGAAATGTTTGTCTTTTCCAGAAATGACTTTCTTCGGGCTTCTGATTGAGTGAAAATTGGTTTAGGTTTGGGGTTGTAGCGCCACCTGTTGCTTTAGCAAGGCCTTTAACTTTTTCAATAATTAGTTTTTATTTTTAACTTCATTCTTATATTCAGCAGTGATTGCCACCATGTTATTTTTATTTGTATTTTTTATTTTGTTAATTTTTTGCCTTTTTCAAATGTTACTTTCTTCAGGTCTACAATTGGCTGAAACACCCTAAAAGTTTAAGGTTATTGTTTATTTTTAATTAAATTTAATTATTTTTTTTTAATATAAAAGTTTAGGGTTATTGTTTATTTTTAATTAAATGTAATTCTTTTTTTAATATAAAAATAGCATTTGTGGTTTATTTTAAAATAATTTTAGGGTACTGTATTTATTTAGTTCTTGTGGTATTTTATTACATGTTTAATTTGAATATCTACCTTTCTTCCATTCTTAATTTGTGGTGAACAAAAAGAACAACAAATCACATGAAGTGGTCGTTTTTATGCACCCAAGAGTGATTCATGTTTGGAATATGCTTGACTTTTTATTATGACAAATGGGAACAGGTGCTGGTGGTTCAGTACCGGTACCAAAGTTGCATTGGAGCATAAATTGAAGATGCTCAATTTATGAAACCATCTTCAAAATATGTGACACTTTTATCTGGCCGAATAAAAAGCAGCTCCCTGATAATAAGTGAAAGGCTGTGCCAATAACTCCAGAGCAGGACGAGTAAATCCAAACAAATGTTTGTAATAAAAGCTCGCATTAAAAGTCATTTTACAGTCGCTAGTTGAAGGAGTGCGGAGTGTAAAGTTGCTTAAACCAGATTGTTTATTGCAGATGTCTGCAGGAATATGCATGGCAACTATTCATGTCACAGTTAGCACCAAAGCCATGGCAGCACATATAAGTCATGTTAATAATGTCTTGAATTCTAATAAGGCCCAAGACAATGGACTTCATCATTTTTCCAGGTGTTTTTCCTGGAATGCCTGGAATGTTAATAATCATCACTGATTCTCACCTCACTCATTGGTATGCCCACCGTTACGTTTACTTCAAATGCGAGCGTGTTATCTCCCATTCTCCACGCTGAGGTCTGCAGTTTGGCAGACAAGCGAGACTCTGCAATGAAAAGTGACAGGAGAAGTGACGTTTGTTTAATCGGCTCAGTTCAAACAGGCGTGACAATAATTCATCATCATCACCTCAATGAGATGGAATAGGAAAGTCATCCCCCGACTGCAGGTCTGTCAAACTTCTTTTTGTTGAGGGCCACGTTGCAATTATTGCGGCTCTCAGAGGGCCACAATATTTGAAGCGGCAGACCACGTTAAATGAAATGATGGACCACATTAAATGATATGGCAGGCCAATTTAAATGATATGGCGGGTCACATTAAATACATGGAAGGCCACTTTAAATGACATAACAGACCACATTGTATGATGTGACGGACCACATTAATTGACGTGACGGACCACTTTAGATAAAATGACAGACCACCTTAAATGATATGGCGGGCCACCTTGAATGACATGATGGACCACATTAAATGATATGGCGTGCCAAGTTTATTTGATATGGCGGGCCACGTTAAATACATGGAAGGCCACTTTAAATTACATAACAGACCACATTGTATGATGTGACGGACCATATTAATTGACGTGACGGACCACTTTAAATAAAATGACAGACCACGTTAAATGACATGACGGACCACATTAAATGACGTGATGGACCACGTTAAATAATATGGTGGGCCACATTAAAAACATGGAAGGCCACCTTAAATGACGTGACGGACCACTTTAGATAAAATGACAGACCACTTTAAATGACATGACGGACCACATTACATGACATGATGGACCACATTAAATGATATGGCGGGCCACATTAAATACATAGAAGGCCAATTTAAGTGACATAACAGACCACATTGTATGATGTGACGGACCACATTAATTGACGTGACCGACCACTTTTAGAGAAAATGACAGACCACTTTAATGACATGACGGACCACATTCAATGACGTGATGGACCACATTAAATGTAATGGCTAGCCACATTGAATACGTGGAAGGCCACATTGAATACGTGGAAGGCCACATTGAATACGTGGAAGGCCACCTTAAATACGTGGAAGGCAAACTTTGAAAATATGTGGAAGGCCACATTGAATGACATAACAGACCACATTGAATGACGTGACGGACCACATTAAATGACGTGATGGACCACTTAATGATATGGCGGGCCACCTTAAATACATAGAAGGCTACTTTAAATGACATAACAGACAACATTGTATAATGTGACGGACCATATTAATTGACGTGACGGACCACTTTAGATAAAATGACAGACCAATTTAAATGACGTGATGGACCACATTAAATGATATGGCGAGCCACATTTAATACGTGGAAGGCCACATTGAATACATGGAAGGCCACTTTAAATGACATAACAGACCACATTGAATGACGTGTCGGACCACATTAAATAACGTGATGGACCACGTTAAATGATATGGCGGGCCAATTTGAATAATATGGCGGGCCACTTTAAATACATGGAAGGCCACTTTAAATGACATAACAGACCACATTGTATAATGTGACAGACCCTATTAATTGACGTGACGGACCACTTTAGATAAAATGACAGACCAAGTTAAATGACATGACGGACCACATTAAATGACGTGATGGACCACATTAAATGATATGGCGGGCCACCTTAAATACATGGAAGGCCACTTTAAATGACATAACAGACCACATTGTATAATGTGACAGACCCTATTAATTGACGTGACGGACCACTTTAGATAAAATGACAGACCAAGTTAAATGACATGACGGACCACATTAAATGACGTGATGGACCACATTAAATGATATGGCGGGCCACCTTAAATACATGGAAGGCCACTTTAAATGACATAACAGACCACATTGTATAATGTGACAGACCCTATTAATTGACGTGACGGACCACTTTAGATAAAATGACAGACCAAGTTAAATGACATGACGGACCACATTAAATGACGTGATGGACCACGTTAAATGATATGGCGGGCCACCTTAAATACATGGAAGGCCACCTTAAATGACAGAACAGACCACATTGTATAATGTGACGGACCATATTAATTGACGTGACGGACCACTTTAGATAAAATGACAGACCAATTTAAATGACGTGATGGACCACATTAAATGATATGGCGAGCCACATTTAATACGTGGAAGGCCATTTTAAATGACATAACAGACCACATTGAATGACGTGACTGACCACATTATATGATGTGCCAGACCAAATTCAATTATGTGGCAGATCACATTGGATGACATGACGGACCACTTTAAATGACATGATGGGCCACAATAAATACGTGGAAGGCCACCTTAAATGACATAACAGACCACATTGAATGAAGTGACAGACCACACTAATTGACATGACGGACAGATTAAATGACGTGACGGACCACTTTAAATGACGTGATGGACATATTAAATAACATGATGGACCATGTTAAATAAAATGATGGACCGCATTAATGACGTAACGGACATATTAAATGACGTGACGGACCATTTTACATAAAATGACAGACCACATTACATGACGTGATGTACCATATTAAATGATATGGCAGGCCAATTAAAATGAAATGGCGGGCCAACTTAAATACATGGAAGGCCACTCTAAATTACATAACAGACCCCATTGTATGATGTGACGGACCACATTAATTGACGTGATGGACCACTTTAGATAAAATGACAGACCAATTTAAATGACATTACGGACCACTTTAAATGATGTGATGGACCACCTTAAATGATATGGCGGGCCACATTAATACATGGAAGGCCACTTTAAATGACATAACAGACCACATTGTATCATGTGACGGACCACATTAATTGACGTGACGGACCACTTTAGATAAAATGACAGACCACTTTAAATGACATGACGGACCACATTAAATGACGTGATGAACCACATTAAATGAAATGGCGGGCCACATTGAATACGTGGAAGGCCACCTTAAATTACATAACAGACCACATTGAATGATGTGACGGACCACTTTATATGATGTGGCAGACCAAATTCAATTATGTGGCAGACCACATTGAATGAAACGACGGACCACTTTAAATAAAATGATTAACCACATTAAATGACATGATGGACATATTAAATGACCTGACAGACCACTTTAAATAAATTGACAGACCACTTTAAATAAAATGACGGACCACCTTAAATACGGCGATTGACATATTGAATGACGGGACGGAACACTTTAAATAAAATGACAGACCACATTAATTAAAGCAATGGACCGCAATAAATTATGTGGCAGACCACATTAAATGACATGGCGGGCCACATAAAATATGTTGCGGACCACATTGAATGATATGGCGGACCACGTTAAAGTGACATGATGGACCACAATAAATGACGTGACGGACCACATTAAATGAAGAGGCGGACCAGGTTTAATGATATGGCGGTCCATTTGAAATGACATTACGGACCACTTTGAATGACCCGACGGACCACATAAAATAAATGGTGGGCCACAATAAATGACATGATGGACCACCTTAAATGACATGACGGACCACCTTAAGTGACATGACATTTAAAAGACATGGCGTACCACATCTGGCCCCCGAGCCTTGAGTTTGATACGTGTGCTGTGTTTCCTCACTGACTAGCACCATAGCATCATGTGTTCTTGTCATTAACAGTGAACACTCTGCTTGTCTCTTCCTGCAGCACATATGTTCCTGTGATGAACAGGATAAAGGCCAACAAAGATAAGGTAATGTAACATACTGTATGTATAATGTAACATACTGTATGTATAATGCAATATACTGTATGTATAATATAACATACTGTATGTGTCATGTAACATACTATATGTGTAATGTAACATACTGTATGTATAATGCAATATACTGTATGTATAATATAATATACTGTATGTGTAATGTAACATACTGTATGTATAATGCAATATATTGTATGTATAATATAATATACTGTATGTGTAATGTAACATACTGTATGTGTAATGTAACATACTGTATGTATAATGCAATATACTGTATGGATAATGCAATATACTGTATGTATAATGCAATATACTGTATGTGTAATGTAACATACTGTATGTATAATGCAATATACTGTATGTATAATATAACATACTGTATGTGTAATGTAACATACTATATGTGTAATGTAACATACTGTATGTATAATGCAATATACTGTATGTATAATATAATATACTGTATGTGTAATGTAACATACTGTATGTATAATGCAATATACTGTATGTATAATATAATATACTGTATGTGTAATGTAACATACTATATGTATAATGTAACATACTGTATGTATAATGCAATATACTGTATGTATAATATAACATACTGTATGTGTAATGTAACATACTATATGTGTAATGTAACATACTGTATGTATAATGCAATATACTGTATGTATAATATAATATACTGTATGTGTAATGTAACATACTGTATGTATAATGCAATATACTGTATGTATAATATAATATACTGTATGTGTAATGTAACATACTGTATGTGTAATGTAACATACTGTATGTATAATGTAACATACTGTATGGATAATGCAATATACTGTATGTATAATGTAGTATACTGTATGTATAATTAATATACTGTATGTATAATGTAACATACTGTATGTATAATGTAATATACTGTATATATAATGTAACATACTGTATGTATAATGCAATATACTGTATGTATAATATAATATACTGTATGTGTAATGTAACATACTGTATGTGTAATGTAACATACTATATGTGTAATGTAACATACTCAGTGTTGGGACTAACGCGTTACAAAGTAACGCGTTACTGTAACGCCGTTAGATTCGGCGGTAACTGGTAATCTAACGCGTAATTTTTTTATATTCAGTAATTCAGTTACCGTTACTACATGATGCGTTACTGCGTTATTTTACGTTACTTTTTTTGTAGTATAAAGTGTGTTTTATCGGAGGGCTGCTGTGTCATCGTTCTGATTCTTCTTGTGTCACAAGCCGGAGAAGAGAGAGAGACACGCGCTCTGTGTGTGAGTGTGAGTGTGAGTGTGTGGAGGGAGGAGAGGGGGGGGGGAGGGGGGCGTGTCTGATCATGGCGGAGCCAGAAGTCGAGTTTGCTAACATGGAGATATTTTCACTACTTTTCTTTTGTCGAGCACAAAGAAAATAATAATTTAGTTAAATGTAAATTGTGCTTTGGATCAAAGATGCCATCTACTGCCCAAAACAGCAATTCAAATCTGCTGAAACAAGCTACATAGCAACATGCTTCCACGAAGCTAGTAAAGAGAGACAGAGACTCCAATGACACTTCACCACGTAAGGATTAACTCTGCCTCTGCTCATCTTTCAGAACTGAAGGTACACACACTCTGTCAATCATAAAGAGGGATGCTAGTGGGCCAGGCCAATCTTTCCTTATCTCTAAACTAAAACTGGGGAAATGTGTAGAGTGTTCTGGGCTTCAGACATGATTTTGTGTCAGAATTTCTTGAGGAAAAAATGCCTGGTTAGGCTTTGTGTATGTAGTGTGTGCCTTTCTTGCTTTACAGCTATGCTGTTAATATGCTGTTTGTTACTTATGTATGTTATGTTGCAGCTATTTCAAATAGTTTTGTCAATTTGTTCTGGCCAGAAACAAATTGGCCTTTGTAACATATCTTTGTCTTTGTGTGTTGTATGTAGACCACATTGCTTAGCAGAGTTCAGTGATGCAAATGTATGTCAAGTTGATCAACAGATTGTATTATTCTCCAGTGCAATAACAGTACTGAAATAAAGGCTAAAAGGGCATTAATTGGAGCTTTAAAAAAAAAAGAAGTAACTAAATAGTTACTTTTCACAGTAACACATTACTTTTTGGTGTAAGTAACTGAGTTAGTAACTGAGTTACTTTTGAAATGAAGTAACTAGTAACTATAACTAGTTACTGTTTTTCAGTAACTAACCCAACACTGAACATACTGTATGTATAATGCAATATACTGTATGTATAATGTAGTATACTGTATGTATAATTAATATACTGTATGTATAATGTAACATACTGTATGTATAATGTAATATACTTTATGTATAATGTAACATACTGTATGTATAATGTAATATACTGTATGTATATATTTGTTTATTTCATGTAAAATCAAGTTTCTAATGGACAAATGCAGCATTTCCAAAATCCGACTCAACGCACTTTCTTAGTTACTATGGAATAAATATGAAGATTAACTAATTAACTAACTAATAGTTTGAAATATTATTGTGGAAGTGGCTTCCTAGCTTCACAGGATCCAAGCTTGCAGGTTTTTAACAAAGTTTTAATTCTCATGGATGGATGTTTTATCAACTGTTTCTTTCTCTCCGTACCTCTCTCCCCCTCTGCTCCTGGCCGCTTACTGTTAAAGACAGCAGATGATTAGATTAACACGTACCCCACGTGAAATCTAATCACCTGCCAGCTGTGTCTCGCCGTCAGCACATGCCACGCCCCCGTCTGATGGTGCTCTGTCTTCAGCACCATGGACAGAGGCGGTGACCTTTGCTCCTGCAGGCGCGCTGATCACACTCTCTCTCCACAATTATATTATATGTTCTTCTATTGTTAATATTCTCTCTCCTCGCCTTTGTTTTTCTTTCTTTTTCTTTTCTTCACTTTCTTTTTTCTCCACTTTTCCCTTTATTCTTTTCTTTCTTTCCTTTTCATTCTTTTTCTTTCTCTCTCGTTCCATTCTTTCTCTTTGCTTTCTTCCACTTTCCTTCTCTTCTGTTTGTTTTCCCTTTTCACACACATGCTTCAACTTCTTCTTCTTCTTCTCCAGATTTTGGAGCGCTCTACCTTCCACATTTTTCACCCGGTTCAAACCGTTCTAACGTCAAATTCTTCAGCCTATTCGGGAATTGCGAGCTTTCCTTTGACAAATTCCAAAAAAATTCCCAGATTTCCCAGAATTTCAGGTTTTCCGGGACATTGTTCCCAACTCAAAATGAATTGGCCATTTTTCAAACTTCCACCATTTCCACATTTTTCAACCTTTTCAAACCATTCCACCTTCAACACATTCAAACTCATCCTGGACATTCAAACTATTATTTTTCAAAGTTCAAAAAAATTCCGGGAATTCACAGAATTCCCGTTTTTTTTCAAACCCTTTTTTGATCCTGGCGACTACTCCTTCCACATTTTTCAACCGTTCCACCGTCCAAACATTCCTCTCAATCAGGACAAAAAACATAGTTGTTTTTTGAACTGTAAAATTTCCCACTTTTCCCGAAATTTCAGGAAATTCTTAAAACCATTTCTCAACTTCAACATTTCTCAACCGATTTGAAAAATTCCAACACCAACCATTTCAACTCATTCAGACCATCGTTACCATTTTCAAAAAAAAATCCCGCTTTTCCCGAAATTCCCAAATTTTGGGGAAATTCCCATTGAAGTGAATGGGACATTCTTCAAAGTTCCACAACTCTCACAATTTTCATCTGATTCAAACGGTTCCAACTTCAAAATATTCAACCTGTTCGGGTGAATATTTCAACAATTCTAAAAAAAAAAAATTCAGGATTTCAGTTTCAGTTGGAGCATTCACACTCATCTAGTTCTCTTTCCTTTCCTTTAATGTATTTCTCTTTCATAATTTTTTTTCTTTCCCTTTCTATTACTTTCTTTTCTTTTTTCATTCCCTTTCCGTTCTTCCCTTTAATTTTATTTCCTTCTTGTTCCCTTCTATTTCCTTTTTTTTCTCTTTCCTTTCCTTCTCATGTTTCGTTACCTTTCCTTCTTTCATTTCATCACATTTCTTCTCCTTCCTTCTCTTTCATTGTTTCACCTTTCTTCTCTTTCTTCCCTTCCCTTTTCCTTTTATTACCTTACCTTTCTTTGAGCACAGGCGTGTTGAAAGGGAATAAAAAGACCTTCAGTATGTGGAATTAAATTATGGAATGGATTAAGTAATTGAATCCACTTCAAGAAACTCTTCAAATTTATGTGTTTACAAAGTACAAAGAAGAAGAACCATGATAAACATTCAGAATTTATTTCATCCATCCATTCATTTTCAAGATAATTTTACTCATTTCATCATATGAAATATAACTTACTTCACCAATTATTATTTATTTATTTTTATTGTTATTACTTATGGAGTATATTGTGAATAAATTGAGAACAGGAAGTGAACAAAAGCTTTAGCAGCAGCTATGTAAAGGAAAAAGGGGTAGGATCAAATAAGCTCTGCTTCTTCCTACTCCTTGTCGAACATGTTGAATAGAGAAATTGGGAAATTGTGATCTACCGTGTTGTATGCACGCATGTTCCAAATTAACTCAAACTCAACTCAACAACTCAAAGATTGATTACATAAAAAATGAATGCAACAAGTTTCTAATATTTATGTAGTAGAAATGTGCATTTTAATGTAATGTTATTGTATTTGGTGAGTGCATGCACATCAGTGAACGAGTAAACGTATTAACATTTTTTCAATGCCAATAAGTTACAAATACTGTCCTTGAAAATGTTCTGTAAAAGTGTGCATTTTTAGTATTATTATTTAATTTATTACGGATTTAATCAAGTACATGTGATGTTGAGTAAATTCCATTTGACTATAGAACATATTTTTTCCAGTATTTTCTCACATCTCTTCTCGCATCCTGTCCTCTGCAGGTGTTGATATACAACCCGACGTTTTTTAAGTACGTCTACGAGTCTTGGCTGGAGGGACATGGACGCTATCCTTCCACTGGCTTCCTCAGCTTGATGCTGGCCGTCCACATATGTGATGAGGTATCATCATCATCGTCATTTCTTTTTATTCCTTTCATGAAAATGCATATTATGCAAGTCACGTACAGTTCACACTTTCATTGTTTTTTTGTTGCTTATACATTTCCATTAGAGATGTTCGATAATGACTTTTTTGCCGATATCCGATATTGTCCAACTCTTAATTACCGATTTCGATATCAACCGATACCGATATATACAGTTGTGGAATTAACACATTATTATGCCTAATTTTGTTGTGATGCCCCGCTGGATGCATTAAACAATGTAACTTTACCATGAATTGATTAACGTGAACTCCGATTTAAACAAGTTGAAAAACGTATTCGGGTGTTACCATTTAGTGGTCAATTGTACGGAATATGTACTGTACTGTGCAATCTACTAATACAAACCCCGTTTCCATATGAGTTGGGAAATTGTGTTAGATGTAAATATAAACGGAATACAATCATTTGCAAATCATTTGCAACCCATATTCAATTGAATGCACTACAAAGACAAGATATTTGATGTTCAAACTCATAAACTTTATTTTTTTTTGCACATAATAATTAACTTAGAATTTCATGGCTGCAACACGTGCCAAAGTAGTTGGGAAAGGGCATGTTCACCACTGTGTTACATCACCTTTTCTTTTAACAACACTCAATAAACGATTGGGAACTGAGGAAACTAATTGTTGAAGCTTTGAAAGTGGAATTCTTTCCCATTCTTGTTTTATGTAGAGCTTCAGTCGTTCAACATTTTCGATGGGAGGCAGGTCTGGACTGCAGGCGGGCCAGGAAAGTACGCGCACTCTTTTTTTACGAAGCCACGCTGTTGTAACACGTGCTGAATGTGGCCTGGCATTGTCTTGCTTAAATAAGCAGGGGCGTCCATGAAAAGACGTCGCTTAGATGGCAGCATATGTTGTTCCAAAACCTGTATGTACCATTCAGCATTAATGGTGCCTTCCAAGCCTGCACACCTGTGGGATGTTCCAAATAAGTGTTTGATGAGCATTCCTCAACTTTATCAGTATTTATTGCCACCTTTCCCAACTTCTTTGTCACGTGTTGCTGGCATCAAATTCTAAAGTTAATGCCATCCATCCATTTTCTACCGCTTATTCCCTTTGGGGTCGCGGGGGCGCTGTAGCCTATCTCAGCTACATCTAAAGTTAATGATTATTTGCAAAAATAAATAAATACAATGTTTATAAGTTTGAACATCAAATATGTTGTCTTTGTAGCATATTCAACTGAATATGGGTTGAAAAGGATTTGCAAATCATTGTATTCCGTTTATATTTACATCTAACACAATTTCCCAACTCATATGGAAACAGGGTTTGTACAAGTTTCAATCAATCAATCAAAAACAAGGTTTTCCAAAATAAAGGAACAACTTCAACTCCAGTTATGGAAAAAAATGCCAACATGGCACTGCCATATTTATTATTGAAGTCACAAAGTGCGCTGTTTTTTTAACATGCCTCAAAACAGCAGCTTGAAATTTGGGACATGCTCTCCCTGAGATAATCCTAATACCCACTACAACTATGGGAAATACTATACTTTCTCTTTCACAAAGTGCATTAGTTTTTATTTTTTTTAAACATGCCTCAAAACAACAGCTACAAAAACAATGAAGGCACACAGCTTCAGTCCAGAGTATACTAGACCTATGTCCGTGTTTTACCGGATATGTACCGCTCTGTGCAGCGGCGTTTTAAAAAGTCATTCATTTTACTTTTTGAAACCGATACCAATAATTTCCGATATTACATTTTAAAGCATTTATCAGACATCTCTAATTTCCATGATCAAAAAGGAGCAGATGGAAGAATAATATTCTTATATTTACAAACCCCGTTTCCATATGAGTTGGGAAATTGTGTTAGATGTAAATATAAACGGAATACAATGATTTGCAAATCATTTTCAACCCATATTCAGTTGAATATGCTACAAAGACAAGATGTTTAATGTTCAAAATGATAAACTTTTTTTTTTTTTGCAAATAATCATTAACTTTGGAATTTGATGCCAGCAACACGTGACAAAGAAGTTGGGAAAGGTGGCAATAAATACTGATAAAGTTGAGGAATGCTCATCAAACACTTATTTGGAACATCCCACAGGTGAACAGGCAAATTGGGAACAGGTGGGTGCCATGATTGGGTTTAAAAGTAGATTCCATGAAATGCTCAGTCATTCACAAACAAGGATGGGGCGAGGGTCACCACTTTGTCAACAAATGCGTGAGCAAATTGTTGAACAGTTTAAGAAAAACCTTTCTCAACCAGCTACTGCAAGGAATTTAGGGATTTCACCATCTACGGTCCGTAATATCATCAAAGGGTTCAGAAAATCTGGAGAAATCACTGAACGTAAGCAGCTAAGCCCGTGACCTTCAATCCCTCAGGCTGTACTGCATCAACAAGCGACATCAGTGTGTAAAGGATATCACCACATGGGCTCAGGAACACTTCAGAAACCCACTGCCAGTAACTACAGTTGGTCGCTACATCTGTAAGTGCAAGTTAAAACTCTCCTATGCAAGGCGAAAACCGTTTATCAACAACACCCAGAAACGCTGTCGGCTTCGCTGGGCCTGAGCTCATCTAAGATGGACTGATACAAAGTGGAAAAGTGTTCTGTGGTCTGATGAGTTCACATTTCAAATTGTTTTTGGAAACTGTGGAGGTCGTGTCCTCCGGACCAAAGAGGAAAAGAACCATCCGGATTGTTATAGGCGCAAAGTTGAAAAGCCAGCATGTGTGATGGTATGGGGGTGTATTAGTGCCCAAGACATGGGTAACTTACACATCTGTGAAGGCGCCATTAATGCTGAAAGGTACATACAGGTTTTGGAGCAACATATGTTGCCATCCAAGCAACGCTACCATGGACGCCCCTGCTTATTTCAGCAAGACAATGCCAAGCCACGTGTTACATCAACGTGGCTTCATATTAAAAGAGTGCGGGTACTAGACTGGCCTGCCTGTAGTCCAGACGTGTCTCCCATTGAAAATGTGTGGCGCATTATGAAGCCTAAAATACCACAACGGAGACCCCCGGACTGTTGAACAACTTAAGCTGTACATCAAGCAAGAATGGGAAAGAATTTCATCTGAGAAGCTTTAAAAATGTGTCTCCTCAGTTCCCAAACGTTTACTGAGTGTTGTTAAAAAGAAAGGCCATGTAACACAGTGGTGAACATGCCCTTTCCCAACTACTTTGGTACGTGTTGCAGCCGTGAAATTCTAAGTTAATTATTATTTGCAAAAAAATAAATAAAGTTTATGAGTTTGAACATCAAATATGTTGTCTTTGTAGTGCATTCAACTGAATATGGGTTGAAAAGGATTTGCAAATCATTGTATTCCGTTTATATTTACATCTAACACAATTTCCCAACTCATATGGAAACGGGGTTTGTATCTGCCCCCTATTTTTAACACAAATCATTTTAGATGACTTTATCACTCTTCCCTCCACTAACACCCGAACATCCAACATACTTTTACATTTTCGTTTAAGCATTTTCACAGTGACCCGTCCAATCAAAATCAAAAATCAGTTTGATATAATTCCAGTTGTCTCTTTTTGTAGCTGTTTTTAAATTCAATAAATATTCTTGCAACTTTTTAAGTCTTTCTTTAGAGAATCTCATGCTTTCACACCAGCAAGACTCTCATGGGAAAATATGCATTCCACTATTTTGCCACCACACAGTGGAATGCACTACCAAATAGGGATGATACTCGAAACCAATTTTCCCGGTTGTTCGATAAGAAAAGAACCGAGTCCTCGAACTCTAATCCCTTTTTGAGAACCGGTACCCGTTATCGAGACCACTATAGTAAAGAAAAAGAGTTGGTTCTTTATTCGAATCCCATCCCGACCAGAAATGCCCCGTGAGACATCACAAGAAATGACGTCACGTAGCTCAGTCATTAGGCGCAGATAGGGAAAGCAGGAAAAACAATGGACTGGAAAAAGTGCTCCAAGGTGTAATAAAGTTCAAAACAAAAGGTATAATCCAATGAATAACTTTACTGAGAGATTTGAGCAGGGTACAAATACATGACGAACACTTTTACGACCAACCGGAAACATAGCAACCAGGCTAGCAACGCGCCTCCTTTACGGCAGCTGTCGCAACGTTCTTAAAACAACCGCAGCACATACATATATACAGGTAAAAGCCAGTAAATTAGAATATTTAGAAAAAGTTGATTTATTTCAGTAATTGCATTCAAAAGGTGTAACTTGTACATTATATTTATTCATTGCACACAGACTGATGCATTCAAATGTTTATTTCATTTAATTTTGATGATTTGAAGTGGCAACAAATGAAAATCCAAAATTCCGTGTGTCACAAAATTAGAATATTCCATCCATCCATTTTCTACCGCTTATTCCCTTTTGGGGTCGCGGGGGGCGCTGGAGCCTATCTCAGCTACAATCGGGCGGAAGGCGGGGTACACCCTGGACAAGTCGCCACCTCATCGCAGGGCCAACACAGATAGACAGACAACATGCACACTCACATCCACACACTAGGGCCAATTTAGTGTTGCCAATCAACCTATCCCCAGGTGCATGTCTTTGGAAGTGGGAGGAAGCCGGAGTACCCGGAGGGAACCCACGCAGTCACGGGGAGAACATGCAAACTCCACACAGAAAGATCCCGAGCCCGGGATTGAACCCAAGACTACTCAGGACCTTCGTATTGTGAGGCAGATGCACTAACCCCTCTGCCACCGTGCTGCCTAAATTGATGACATGACAATAGCTGGTGATGACATGGCACCCCAAACCATCACCCAACCATGCAAATTTTGCATTTCCTTTGGAAATCGAGGTCCCAGAGTCTGGAGGAAGACAGGAGAGGCACAGGATCCACGTTGCCTGAAGTCTAGTGTAAAGTTTCCACCATCAGTGATGGTTTGGGGTGCCATGTCATCTGCTGGTGTCGGTCCACTCTGTTTCCTGAGATCCAGGGTCAACGCAGCCGTCTACCAGCAAGTTTTAGAGCACTTCATGCTTCCTGCTGCTGACCTGCTCTATGGAGATGGAGATTTCAAGTTCCAACAGGACTTGGCGCCTGCACACAGCGCCAAATCTACCCGTGCCTGGTTTACGGACCATGGTATTTCTGTTCTAAATTGGCCCGCCAACTCCCCTGACCTTAGCCCCATAGAAAATCTGTGGGGTATTGTGAAAAGGAAGATGCAGAATGCCAGACCCAAAAACGCAGAAGAGTTGAAGGCCACTATCAGAGCAACCTGGGCTCTCATAACACCTGAGCAGTGCCAGAAACTCATCGACTCCATGCCACGCCGCATTAACGCAGTAATTGAGGCAAAAGGAGCTCCAACCAAGTATTGAGTATTGTACATGCTCATATTTTTCATTTTCATACTTTTCAGTTGGCCAACATTTCTAAAAATCCCTTTTTTGTATTAGCCTTAAGTAATATTCTAATTTTGTGACACACGGAATTTTGGATTTTCATTTGTTGCCACTTCAAATCATCAAAATTAAATGAAATAAACATTTGAATGCATCAGTCTGTGTGCAATGAATAAATATAATGTACAAGTTACACCTTTTGAATGCAATTACTGAAATAAATCAAGTTTTTCTAAATATTCTAATTTACTGGCTTTTACCTGTATATACAACATATATCTCCCTTTTTTAACTTTTGTTTTTCTTTCCTGGTAAACAAAACAAAATCACACTGTATATGTGTTGTCTGTCTAATTATAAAATATGCAGACGAGGCGTGTTGGCTGAGTTCTTGACGTTTACTTTCACAGCGTGCTCATAACCTCATTCTTAGCTGCCGGGTGGTGACATGCAACAACACTTTTCGGGGCTACCGCGCATGCTCGTCACTCCCGTTGCATGCTGGGTAGTGTAGTTGTTATATTCCCTAGCTCATAACATCACATCTTTCCCCCTATAAAGACATAATGTTAACTCAATAAAGTGTATTTCTTTTTTTAGCTTTAACTTTTCATTTTTTAGCATTGTAACCACATTTGCAAACAACTTTTCTCTTCATAGAATTTTCTTTCAATAAAGAAATAAAGTGCAAAAATGTCAAAGCATCATAACAAACAGTTATGTCAACACTTTTTTTTTGTTTTTCTTTTTTTAACAATTCGAAAAATCAAGAGTTCTTCACAACTCTCAATCAGCCTCTTAGGTGGCTGAACATGTCTCTTAGGTCGAGACAGTCTCTCAACAGCAGGTGACGCGGACACTGCTGTCAGTCCTTGGTCAGCAAGGTCAGACTCCATGTCAGTAAGTTGTGCAGGTCCAGCTGAGTCCTGTTGAGCCTTTTCCTGAGTAATAGCTGTAGTTAGTATGTTCCAATAGCAGCAGAAGTGCACTTTTTGGAGAGCTGTATTATTTTCAGTTTTGTGCCCAAGGGACTGATTTTATTTAACACTATATTATTATTTATACACCTATAGTGATCACAGAGACAGGTTGTTTTTGTGTTACTGTATATATTTGTTTTTTCTGAAAAATCCCACTTAATATACTTTGGGTAACAACAGTCAATATTTAATTTTTTTATTTTATTTTTTTAGGGGGGTAACAGTCAATATTTATTTATTTATTAGATTTTATTTTTTTCTATATATAGTAAAAGTGAGCTTTTGTTAAACCAAATATTGTGTGTTTTTTTTCTATATACAACAACCTATCTGGACTCGATAAGAGAATCGATAAGGAATCGGTTCGATAAGAGGATTTGATAATAGGCTCGAACTCGATAATTTCTTATCAAACATCATCCCTACTACCAACAGACCTTAAAATTCGAACTTCCCTACTAAATTTTAAAACTGCCATAAAATCCTGGCTCAGCTAAACCTCTACCTGATCTGAAACAAAATTGATCCCCAGCAACTCTTCTCAGCATCAAACAGGTTTATATGTGGTTATACTGTATATTTTTTGTATATATTGTTTTTCAAATCACCTGACCTGTATACTGTGTATATGTACATAAGTTATCCATTTATTAACGTAACTTTTTATATACACGTCACAGGTTATATATCTTTTATTATTGAATGTATCAAATGTGATGAATATTTTAATGGGCCACAATGGAAACGAGCCTTTTGGCTTTTTGTGCCATCCATTTGCCTTTTTAAAGCATGACATTGATTCAATTCTTTAAGATGTCAATAAACTTCTCAATCAATCAAAAAAAGCAACAGACAAAGCACATTTGTTTCAAATTTGTCCGCGCTCTTGGATGTGGTTCTCATCTTCAGATGTGAACACAAATAACCTGTGTAAGTCCTTCGGAAGAACTTTATTTCTAGCCTTGAACATCACTAATAGACATACTTGCCAACCTTGAGACCTCCGAATTCGGAAGATGGTGGGGCGGGGGGAGGGGGGTCGTGGTTGCCGGGGCGGGGTTGAGGTGCAGGCAGCATACCCCTTCCCCTTTGAGCTGTCCTGGATGAAATGAAATTCTTTTTTCCAATCATTTTGGAACTTGCAAGCGTACTTCTTCTTACTCGTCGTCGCCATGTCTCCTCTTCGTTCTTCTGCTTCGTCTCTTTCTTGTTGTGTGTGCAGTTGTGCACTGAGCTCCAAAAGCCGTAGATGTTATTGTAGCGTCCCGGAAGAGTTAGTGCTGCAAGGGATTCTGGGTATTTGTTCTGTTGTGTTTATGTTGTGTTACGGTGCGGATGTTCTCCCGAAATGTGTTTGTCATTCTTGTTTGGTGTGGGTTCACAGTGTGGCGCATATTTGTAACAGTGTTAAAGTTGTTTATACGGCCACCCTCAGTGTGACCTGTATGGCTGTTGACCAAGTATGAATTGCATTCACTTTGTGTGTGTGTGTGTGTGTGTGTGTGTGTGTGTGTGTGTGTGTGTGTGTGTGTGTGTGTGTGTGTGTGTGCTTGTGCTTGAAATTAACGTTATCATTAAACCAGTTAAAAGATCATACAATGTGTCAGCATTTCTTGACATCTTTACATCCAACGCTACATTATTATATGACTGGGCCGGCACGCTGTTTATATGGAGGAAAAGCAGACGCCTGGACAGCAAGCGGCTGTTAAGGGGGGAAGGTTTCAGGTGAGAGAGGACGCTAAAGGCAGTGTCACACCCCCAATATAGTTGTCTGGGTGGAAATCGGGAGAAATTCGGGAGAATGGTTGCTCCGGGAGATTTTCGGGAGGGGCACTGAAATTCAGGAGTCTCCCGGGAAAATCGGGAGGGTTGGCAAGTATGCTAATAGAGTATGCAATTCTACAATGTCTTTTAGTTTGAATAATCCTGACCTAATGAAGAGTGGATTTTGTGTGGTTTCTGTATCCTACTTTAAAAATAATACGGATCGCTTTTTTCTGTAAAAGAAATAAAGGCATTATGCTGCTGTGATATGTATTTCCCCATATTTCTGCACAATAATTGAAATAAGGTAGAATAATTGAGTAATGTAACATTCTCATTGTGTTATACGGGAAACTGTATTTAACCTTGTTCAAAATAAATAAGCTTTTGAATTAGCTTATTTTTCACATGCAATTTATGAGCTTTCCATGTCAACTTTTTATCTAGGATGACCCCAAGAAATCTGATTTCAGACTCCTTCTCAGTTTTCACATTGTTTATGGATAAACCAACTTCTACCTTTCTTTTATTACTCTATCCATCCATCTTCTTCCGCTTATTCGAGGTCATGTTGCGGGGGCAGCAGCCTAAGCAACGTGTCCTGGGTCTTCCCCGTGGCCTCCTACCGGTCGGACGTGCACTAAACACCTCCCTAGGGAGGCATTCGGGTGGCATCCTGACCAGATGCCCGAACCACCTCATCTGGCTCTTCTCAATGTGGAGGAGCAGCGGCTTTAGTATGAGCTCCTCCCGGATGGCAGAGCTTCTCACCCTATCTCTAAGGGAGCGCCCCGCCACCCGGTGGAGGAAACTCATTCCGGCCGCTTGTACCCGTGATCTTGTCCTTTCGGTCATAACCCAAAGCTCATGACCATAGGTGAGGATGGGAACGTAGATCGACCGGTAAATTGAGAGCTTTGCCTTCCGGCTCAGCTCCATTTTCAACACAACGGATCGATACAGCGTCCGCATTACTGAAGACGCCGCACCGATCCGCCTGTCGATCTCACGATCCACTCTTCCCTCACTCGTGAACAAGACTCCGAGGTACTTGAACTCCTCCACTTGGGGCAGGGTCTCTTTTATTACTGAATAACATAAATGTTTACTTTTCCAAATTTAATGATAATTTATTTACATCAAACTAGAGATGTCCGATAATATCGGCCTGCCGATATTATCGGCCGATAAATGCGTTAAAATGTAATATCGGGAATTATCGGTATCGTTTTTTTATTGGTATCGTTTTTTGTTTTTTTGTTTTTTGTTTTTTTTATTAAATCAACATAAAAAACACAAGATACACTTACAATTAGTGCACCAACCCAAAAAAACTCCCTCCCCCATTCACACTCATTCACACAAAAGGGTTGTTTCTTGCTGTTATTAATATTCTGGTTCCTACATTATATATCAATATATATCAATACAGTCTGCAGGGATACAGTCTGTAAGCACACATGATTGTGCGTGCTGCTGGTCCACTAATAGTACTAACCTTTAACAGTTAATTTTACTCATTTTCATTAATTACTAGTTTCTATGTAACTGTTTTTATATTGTTTTACTTTCTTTTTTCCAAGAAAATGTTTTTAATTTATTTATCTTATTTTATTATTATTTTTAAAAGTACCTTATATTCACCATACCTGGTTGTCCAAATTAGGCATAATAATGTGTTAATTCCACGACTGCATATATCGGTTGATATCGGTATCGGTTGATATCGGTATCGGTAATTAAAGAGTTGGACAATATCGGAACATCGGATATCGGCAAAAAGCCATTATCGGACATCCTTACTCATAATGTTTACTTTATCTTATAATTTCGACTTTGTATCTCACAATTATACCCCAATCATTCATTACTAGTTTCTATGTAACTGTTTTTATATTGTTTTACTTTCTTTTTTATTCAAGAAAATGTTTTTAATTTATTTATCTTATTTCATTTTATTACTCTTCTTTTTAAAGTACCTTATCTTCACCATACCTGGTTGTCCAAATTAGGCATTATAATGTGTTAATTCCACGACTGTATATATCGGTTGATATCGGTATCGGTAATTAAAGAGTTGGACAATATCGGAATATCGGATATCGGCAAAAAGCCATTATCGGACATCCCTACATCAAACCACAATTTTAGTTGAACCATTTCCTCTTCAATATTATCGGCTAAGATTTTAAAGTCATCTACTCAACAGTATCAATTTGTATCGTCTGTGAATAATACGGACTGTAAAATTTTCGAAACCTCACAAATATCATTTGTGTATATAAAATAAAAAGTTTGGGTCCTAAAATCGAATCTTGTGGAATTCGACATTCAACATTCATACATTCTGACCTATAATCATCAATCTCAACATATTGCTGTCGTTGTTGTAAATAGCTGGTTAACCAGTCCAGGTTACACATGCACTACAGCCACTGTGCCGCAGTGTGAGAGATTATCTAATTTCACCTATTTAGTGAATTATATTTATATAACGCTTTTCTCTAGTGACTAAAAACACTTTTACATAGTGAAACCCAATATCTAAGTTACATTTAAACCAGTGTGGGTGGCACTGGGAGCAGGTGGGTAAAGTGTCTTGCCCAAGGACACAACGGCAGTGACTCGGATGGCGGAAACGGGGATCGAACATTGAACCCTCAAGTTGCTGGCACAGCCACTCTACCAACCGAGCTATACCGCCCATAGAAATATTTTTTGCAAATCAGTAATTCTAGTCTGCAAATGATGTGTTGTTGTTGAGTGTCGGTGCTGTCTAGAGCTCGGCAGAGTAACCGTGTAATACTCTTCCATATCAGTAGGTTGCAGCCGGTAGCTAATTGCTTTGTAGATGTCGGAAACAGCGGAAGGCAGTGTGCAGGTAAAAAGGTGTCTAATTTTTAAACCAAAAGTAAACAAAAGGTGAGTGCCCCTAAGAAAAGGCATTGAAGCTTAGGGAAGGCTAGGCAGAACGAAACTAAAACTGAACCGGCTACAAAGTAAACAAAAACAGAATGCTGGACGACAGCAAAGACTTACTGTGGAGCAAAGATGGCGTACATCCGAACATGACGTGACAATCAACAATGTCCCCACAAAGAAGGATAAAAACAACTGAAATACTCTTGATTGCTAAAACAAAGTAGATGCGGGAAATGTCGCTCAAAGGAAGACATGAAACTGCTACAGGAAAATACAGAAAAAGGAGAAAAAGCCACCAAAATAGGAGCGCAAGACAAGAAGTAAAACACTACACACAGGAAAACAACATAAAACTCCAAATAAGTCAGGGCGTGATGTGACAGTACACCTACTTTGAGACAAGAGCTATAGTGATGCATGCTTGGTTATGCTTTAAAGTCATATCCAACAATTGCCACAACGACTTTTTACTGTCAACTGAGTTTCGTTTTTTTAATGATTTCTGCTTGTGGTGTGCCTCCGCATTTTTTCAACGCTAAAAAATGTGCCTTGGCTCAAAAAAGGTTGAAAAGCACTGCACTACAGTGATGATGCTGCTCAAAAGTTTCTGCATACTTTTTTGGTCTTTCAGGTGAACGTGTTTGGCTTTGGCGCAGACCAGGACGGCAACTGGCACCACTACTGGGAGGACAATCTTCTGGCCGGCGCTTTTAGACACACGGGCGTCCACGATGGAGATTTTGAATATAACGTCACGCAGCTTTTGGCAGACAAACACAAAATCCGAATGTTTAAAGGTAGATGATGCCTGGCGCCATTTGTGCTGTTGGATGACCACCAAATGAACCAGGGGGGGGGGGGAAGAATGTTCCACTTTAGTGGATGAGCTCTGGAGGTTGTTTTGTTTTTCACTTCTGCTATATCGCCAACCGAACAGCTTTGCCTCCATTGTGTGCCAAACCATGTCAGAATCATACAACTACCTACAAATCCAAACCAATCAAGAACCTGATATTGATGCTCATTATGTTTATTTTCATATATGTGTGAGTTCAGATCTTGTCACTGCTGTAAATACCACTTAAAGGGGAACATTATCACAATTTCAGAATTGTTAAAACCATTAAAAATCAGTTCCCAGTGGCTTATTATATTTTTCGAAGTTTTTTTCAAAATTTTACCCATCACGCAATATCCCTAAAAAAAAAAGCTTCAAAGTACCTGATTTTAACCACCCGTCCATTTTCCTGTGACGTCACATAGTGAAGCCAACACAAACAAACATGGCGGAAAGAACAGCAAGCTATAGCGACATTAGCTCGGATTCAGACTCGGATTTCAGCGGCTTAAGCGATTCAACAGACTACGCATGTATTGAAACGGATGGTTGTAGTGTGGAGGCAGGTAGCGAAAACGAAATTGAAGAAGAAACTGAAGCTATTGAGCCATATCGGTTTGAACCGTATGCAAGCGAAACGGACGAAAACGACACGACAGCCAGCGACACGGGAGAAAGCCTGGACGAATTTGGCGATCGCCTTCTAACCAACGATTGGTATGTGTTTGTTTGGCATTAAAGGAAACTAACAACTATGAACTAGGTTTACAGCATATGAAATACATTTGGCAACAACATGCACTTTGAGAGTGCAGACAGCCCAATTTTCATCAATTAATATATTCTGTGGACATACCCATTTCCTGAAAGCTGATCTGTCCAGTTTTGGAGTTGATGTCAGCAGGCCAGGGAAGCTAGGGTCGATATTCTTCTCTTGATCATCTTCGGTGGCATAAGGGACGGTGTGAGCCAAGACATCCAGGGGGTTTAGCTCGCTCGTCTGCGGGAACAAACTGCCGCCATTGCTTGCCGTGCTACCGAGGTCCTTTGTCCCTGAATTGCTCACACACTCCGGCAGATTCAATGGGGGTCTGGCGGCAGATTTCTTTGACTTTATCGTTGGAAATGCATCTGCTTTGAGTGTCGCAGGATATCCACACATTCTTGCCATCTCTGTCGTAGCATAGCTTTCGTCGGTAAAGTGTGCGGAACAAACGTCCAATTTCTTGCCACTTTCGCATCTTTGGGCCACTGGTGCAACTTGAATCCGTCCCTGTTCGTGTTGTTACACCCTCCGACAACACACCGACGAGGCATGATGTCTCCAAGGTACGGAAAACAGTCGAAAAAACGGAAAATAACAGAGCTGATTTGACTCGGTGTTTGAGAAAATGGCGGATTGCTTCCCGATATGACGTCACGTTGTGAGCGAATATTAGAAAGGCGTTTAATTCGCCAAAATTCACCCATTTAGTGTTCGGAAATCGGTTAAAAAAATATATGGTCTTTTTTTTCTGCAACATCAAGGTGATAATGTTCCCCTTTAAATCATCTGAAAGGTAGTTTCTGATATCTAAAATGAATCTACTGCTGCTCTTTGTCTATATGTTACAACAGGAGCGAGCGTATAAAATGTGATTGCCGCTCTTTGTAATTCGTATTAGTATTATTTTGTACAATCAGTCACCAAAGACTGCCGTGCCTTATGGATGTCCATGTTTGTGAGACAACTACATGAAAAGTGCCTTTACTGATTTTAGCTTGCATTATGGCTTTTAAATTCATTACAGCAATGTGTTTGTCAAATATTTGCATATTATAATATCATTTGGTTGGAGTTTTGCCATGTTATGTTTTGCTCCATGTGCCTTTTAAACAGCAGTGTTTTTTCCCTTGTATTTCTTTTATTAGAGCACTTTCTGCGTGTGCGGCTGCCATTACGTGTCAACAGTGCCATCCAGTGGACGATAACTGTAACAACACCTCTTCGTTTGTCGTCTGTTCAACTCAACAGAAATAGTGGGCTTAGTTTTGTTGTGTTTTTTGCAATAATTTACACAATGACGATTAAAGAAACGGTACGTGTGATGACTATTGACTTTTTTCAAATACTTTAAAATGTTATATCGTTCTCATTTTAATTGTTTTATACCCGTGTGCAGCTGAAATAGGCTCCAGCACCCCCCCGCGACCCCAAAAGGGAATAAGCGGTAGAAAATGGATGGATGGATGGAACACACACAGTAAATATTGAAAATATACACACAAAGTAAGGCACTTATAACACATTACAATATTTCAAATATTAACAAGGTTGAGCAGTTAATAAAATACAGTATGAAACAACAGAAATAGATTAAAATTAATTTAATTTAAAAACATATATATATGTAAATATCTAAATGTGTGTGTATATATATATATATATATATATATATATATATATATATATATATATATATGTATGTATATATGTATACAGAGATAGGGTGAGAAGCTCTGCCATCCGGGGGGAGCTCAAAGTAAAGCCGCTGCTCCTCCACATGAAGAGGAGCCAGATGAGGTGGTCCGGGCATCTGGTCAGGATGCCACCCGAACGCCTCCCGAGGGAGGTGTTTAGGGCACGTCCGACCGGTAGGAGGCCACGGAGAAGACCCAGGACACGTTGGGAAGACTATGTCTCCCGGCTGGCCTGGGAATGCCTCAGGATCCCCCGGGAAGAGCTGGACGAAGTGGCTGGGGAGAGGGAAGTCTGGGCTTCCCTGCTTAGGCTGCTGCCCCCGCGACCCGACCTCGGATAAGCGGAAGAAGATGATGGATGGATGGATGGATGGATGGATATATATATATATATATATATATATATATATATGTATGTATGTATGTATGTATGTATGTATGTATGTATGTATGTATGTATGTATGTATGTATGTATGTATGTATGTATGTATGTATGTATGTGTGTATATATATATATATGTATGTATGTGTATATATATATATGTATATATATGTATATATAGGTATATATGTATATATACTTATATATATGTATATATACATATGAGTTTGAGTTGAAATAAACTCAAACCCATCCAAATGATCAGAATCAGGTGTCCTAATCACTTGGTCCGGCCACAGGTATATAAAATCAAGCACTTCGGCATGAAGACTGTTTCTACAAACATTTGTGAAAGAATGGATGCCACCTGTGCAACAAATCCAGTCGTAAATATTCCAAAGTCAACTGTCAGCTTTATTATAAGAAAATGGAAGAGTTTGGGAACAACAGCAACTCAGCCCCGAAGTGGTAGGCCACGTAAACTGGCAGAGGGGTCAGCGGATGCTGAAGCGCATAGTGCAAAGAGGTCGCCGACTTTCCGCATAGTCAGTTTCTACAGAGCTCCAAACTTCATGTGACCTTCCAATTAACCCACGTACAGTACGCAGGGAGCTTCATGGAATGGGTTTCCATGGCCGGGCTGCTGCATCTAAGCCATACATCGCCAAGTCCAATGCAAAGCGTCGAATGCAGTGGTGTAAAGCACGTCGCTACTGGACTCTAGAGCAGTGGAGACGCCTTCTCTGGACTGATGAACGCTTTTCCATCTTGCAATCTGATGGGCCAGTCTGGGTTTGGAGCTTGCCAGGAGAACGCTACATTTCGGACTGTATTGTGCCGAGTGTGAAATTTGGTGGAGGAGGAATTATGGTGTGGGGTTGTTTTTCAGGAGTTGGGCTTGGCCCCTGAGTTCCAAACATTTTGGACAATTCCATGTTCCCAACTTTGTGGGGACATTTTGGAGCGGGCCCCTTCCTCTTCCAACATGACTGTGCACGAAGCACTTGACTGGCCTGCACAGACTCCTCCAAATCTAAACATCAGACATGGAAATGATCAGCTGGACTCTCGACGCAATTGACAAAATGTTTTCGACGAGGAAAAGAGGTTCTGGGGAGCCTGGCTAGCCTGATGGAACCCTTGCTGCGGGGTACGTGAGAGATTCCTGGGATAAATGGAGAATCATGTGCCTCTCAGTCCTTTCCATCGAGGACGTGGAAGACATCTACCTATTTGCAACCGTGATCGCGGGGCACCTGCTGATTGGGCTGGGCATTGCTCTGGTGTATCGTCAAATTCGTAAGACGATGGCAGCCACTCAAGGAGCCCAAAGGCTGTACGTCGCAATGGAAGGTTTGGGCCGGGCTGTGGGATGAAAGACTGTGGCGATTTCTGAACTAAATCGCAAGATGGATCACATCATGTAGAAGCTTGATGAAAAGGAAACATTTAATATGAGGGCCAGCATGGATGAATAGAACAGACAAGTCATTGTAATGTCTGCTCGCAGAAAACAAACATCCTAATCTACGATTTGACTCCCTCGAATGGCCTTGACGCTGTAAACAACAGGAACAGGCTGTTCTGAAAACATCCCCGAGGACACCTCAATGATGGACGCTTTTGACCTCCCTCCCTCCTCAACAACACCTGGAGTCGAACTTTTGCTTGCATGCAGAACGGCCCCAGCCTATGAACATTACATCGACACGCGCAAGACAATGGGCATACATACCCCCCCCCCCCCTCCCTCACCCCACGCCTTCACCCCCGCTTGATTCCCCTCGGGGTGATGGACGGCTGGCAGCGCTTCATAGCAGCAGTCGACCTCCAGGGCCCAACTCCCCGCCCCTCTGTTGCGAGTTGTCGTGATTAAATGTAACATGTTTATGTGTGCATGGCATGGAGTTTTTTTCCCACTCCAGACTAGGCCCCCTTAGGAGCCCAGTCTAGATTGTATTATTTTACTCATCTTCTTCCCCAGCGTTTTACCTTTTTCTTATCTTTTACGGGGCGCCTCGTGGCGACCCATCAGCGTTCCTGTTCTGTAACCCTGTACACTGTTTGTTTGCCTAATCTTGAACGGGTTTGTGCTGAAAACATAGTTTCGTTGTACTTGTGCAATGACAATAAACTCCTATCCTATCCTATCCTAAGAGGACATCATATACCATGAATTGATTTACGTGGACCCCGACTTAAACAAGTTGAAAAACTTATTCGGGTGTTACCATTTAGTGGTCAATTGTACGGAATATGTACTGTACTGTGCAATCTACTAATAAAAGTTTCAATCAATCAAAAAAAATAAATTGAACCCTATGGGCGAGGAATGGGATGGCACTTCAAGTTCATATGTGAGTCAAGGCAGGTGGCCAAATACTTTTGGCAATATAGTGTATGAACTATATTGTAATATATCTATTGATAAAGTGCTGTGGTGTGTACATTATTTTCTGTCCTGACATTTTTGTTGGTGTAATGAATGAGTTGGAAAGTAGGGCTGTGAATCTTTGGGTGTCCCACGATTCGATTCAATATCGATTCTTGGGGTCACGATTCGATTCAAAATCGATTTTTTTTTTTCGATTCAACGCGATTCTCGATTCAAAAACGATATTTTCTTGATTCAAAAGGATTCTCTATTCATTCAATACATAGGATTTCAGCAGGATCTACCCCAGTCTGCTGACATGCAAGCAGAGTAGTAGATTTTTGTAAAAAGCTTTTATAATTGTAAAGGACAATGTTTTATCAACTGATTGCAATAATGTAAATTTATTTTAACTATTAAATGAACCAAAAATATGACTTATTTTATCTTTGTGAAAATATTGGACACAGTGTGTTGTCAAGCTTATGAGATGTGATGCAAGTGTAAGCCACTGTGACACTATTGTACTTTTTTTTTTATATAAATGTCTAATGATAATGTCGATGAGGGATTTTTAATCACTGCTAAGTTTGAAATTGTAACTAATATTGATACTGTTGTTGATAATATTCATTTTTGTTTCACTACTTTTGGTTTGTTCTGTGTCGTGTTTGTGTCTCCTCTCAATTGCTCTGTTTATTGCAGTGTTGCTGGGTCGGGTTTGGTTTTGGAATTTGATTGCATTGTTATGGTATTGCTTTGTATTGTTTTGTTGGATTGATTAATTTAAAAAATAAAAATAAAAATAAATAAATTAAATAAATTAAAAAACAAAAAATCTATTTTTAAAAAATGAGATTCGATTCTGACTCGCACAACGTGAGAATCGCGATTCGAATTCGAATCGATTTTTTCCCGCACCCCTATTGGAAAGCTCTGCTGTGTCAAGCCTTCAGTGCAATACCCAAAAAATAACGCTAGGGGCGTCATAAACGCACGAACAGCCGCCGAGCACACACCAAAGAAGAAGACAAGAAGCTGCAGCAACAACATAACAAGGAATTACACTTACACGGCTACTAAAGAGTCCGCAACCTCCTTATGTGTGAAATGCCGAATGAAAAAAGGAATAGCGGGACTTCTTTGTTTTTCTAGTGTGTTCAAGATAGGTACGTCCACTTTTTTTCATTCATTAAAAAAAAAAAAGTAGTCGTCTGCGGCATGCTATGCTAGCTTAGCTTAGCACGGCTATCTGCGCCGCTATATTCCACTGTCGAGTTTCAGTTGGTTTTTTCCCCCTTTTACAAGTTCCACTCGGCGAGCAGAAACACACACATTGTCACGACTACTCCAAACAATTGTGTGCATTTGAGTAATAGTTGGCCGTTAAATGATAGCGGTACACCTGTATAGCATCTTTAACACACGTGAATGGAGCTCAGTTGATTGCTAGCATCAAGTGTCTTTTTGTTGTTGTGTACAATGCGGCCGTTTAATTAATTAATTTAATTAATGTTAGACAGCTAAATCGGAGTTTTTGTTGTAGGTTTTTAATTCAATGACACAGTTCCATTCCAGTCGTGGGTTGCCTCGTGTTAAGCGCCACAATCATGTGTATGTGTAGGTTATCTATACCAGTGTTTTTCAACCACTGTGCTGCGGCCGTGAGAGATTGTTGAATTTCACCTATTTGGGTTAAAAATATTTTTTGCAAACCAGTAATTATAGTCTGCAAATTATGTGTTGTTGTTGAGTGTCGGTGCTGTCTCGAGCTCGGTAACCGTGTAATACTCTTCCATATCAGTAGGTGGCAGCTAATTGCTTTGTAGATGTCGGAAACAGCGGGAGGCAGTGTGCAGGTAAAATTGTGTCTAATGCTTAAACCAAAAATAAACAAAAGGTGAGTGTCCCTAAGAAAAGGCATTGAAGCTAAAGGAAGGCTATGCAGAACGAAACTAAAACTGAACTGGCTACAAAGTAAACAAAAACAGAATGCTGGACGACAGCAAAGACTTGCTGTGGAGCAAAGACGGCGTCCACAATGTACATCCGAACATGACAATCAACAATGTCCCCACAAAGAAGGATAAAAACAACTGAAATATTCTTCATTGCTAAAACAAAGTCGATGCGGGAAATATCGCTCAAAGGAAGACATGAAACTGCTACAGGAAAATACCAAAAAAAGATGCTAACAAGAGCATGCCGACAGTTAGAATGTAAGTAAAGCAGTGTTTTTCAACCACTGTGCCGCGGCACACTAGTGTGCCGTGAGATACAGTCTGGTGTGCCATGGGAGATTATCTAGTTTCACCTATTTGGGTTAAAAATATTTTTTGCAAACCAGTAATTAGAGTCTGCAAATGATATGTTGTTGTTGAGTGTCGGTGCTGTCTAGAGCTTGGCAGAGTAACCGTGTAATACTCTTCCATATCAGTAGGTGGCAGCCGGTAGCTAATTGTTTTGTAGATGTCGGAAACAGCGGCAGGCAACGTGCAAGTAAAAAGGTGTCTAATGCTTAAACCAAAAATAAACAAAAGGTGAGTGCCCCTAAGAAAAGGCATTGAAGCTTAGGAAAGGCTATGCAGAACAAAACTAAAACTGAACTGGCTACAAAGTAAACAAAAACAGAATGCTGGACGACAGCAAAGACTTACTGTTGAGCAAAGACGGCGTCCACAAAGTACATCCAAACAAGACATGACAATCAACAATGTCCCCACAAAGGATAAAAACAACTGAAATATTATTAATTGCTAAAACAAAGTAGATGCGGGAAATATCGCTCAAAGGAAGACATGAAACTGCTACAGAAAAATACCCCAAAAAAAGAGAAAAAGCCACCAAATAAGAGCGCAAGACAAGAACTAAAACACTACACACAGGAAAACGGCAAAAAAGTCCAAATAAGTCAGGGTGTGATGTGACAGGTGGTGACAGTGCACCTACTTTGAGACAAGAGCTATAGTGATGCATGCTTGGTTATGCTTTAAAGTCATATCCAACAATTACGACAACGACTTTTTACTGTCAACTGAGTTTTGTTTTTTAATGATTTCTGCTGGTGGTGTGCCTCCGCATTTTTTCAACGCAAAAAATGTGCCTAGGCTCAAAAACGGTTGAAAAACACTGATCTATACTGTATATTATGCATACACAGTCGCGGTCAAAAGTTTACATACACTTGTAAAGAACAATGTCATGGCTGTCTTGAGTTTCCAATCATTTCTACAACTCATTTTTTTGTGATAGAGTGATTGGAGCACATACACTATATTGCCAAGGGTATTTGGCCACCCATCCAAATGATGAGAATCAGGTGTCCTAATCACTTGGCCCGGTGAATAAAATCAAGCACTTAGGCATGGAGACTGTTTCTACAAAACATTTGTGAAAGAATGGGCCGCTCTCAGTGATTTCCAGCGTGGAACTGTCACAGGATGCCATAGGGCTGGGCGATATGGCCTTTTATTAATATCTCGATATTTTTGGGCCATGTCACGATACACGATATATATCGCGATATTTTGCCTTAGCCTTGAATGAACACTTGATGCATATAATCACACCAGTATGATAGGGGTGTAACGGTACACACATATATGTATATATGTGTGTATATATAGATAGATAGATCGTAATTTATTGATTCCTTCAGGAGAGTTCCCTCAGGAAAATTAATATATATGTACCGTCTTTTTTGGACTATAAGTCGCAGTTTTTTTTTCAGAATTTGGCCGGGCTCCAGTGCGACTTATATATGTTTTTTGCCTTCTTTATTATGCATTTTCGGCAGGTGCGACTTATACACCGGTGCAACTTATACTCCGAAAAATACGGTATGTGTATATATTAGGGGTGTAACGGTACACAAAAATTCCGGTGCGGTGCGTACCTCGGTTTAGAGGTCACGGTTCGGTTCATTTTCGGTACAGTAAGAAAACAACAAAATATACATTTTTGGGTTATTTATTTACCAAATTTGCAAAATCTTCCTCCAAAAATATTTTTCTTGGTGGAATATTTGATGTGAAGTAATCGGAACCTTGGATAGGTCAATAATTCATAATAACATTGATTTTGATTCAATATTATGTTTTGAGCAATGACAGTTTGAAATAAATAAAACAGCGTTGTTTTATTAGTCAACATTGCAACTTTTTCTAAATTATAGGTCCGTCCATCCATCTTCTTCCGCTTATCCGAGGTCGGGTCGCGGGGGTAGCAGCCTAAGCAGGGAAGCCCAGACTTCCCTCTCCCCAGCCACTTCGTCCAGCTCTTCCCGGGGGATCCCGAGGCGTTCCCAGGCCAGCCGGGAGACATAGTCTTCCCAACGTGTCCTGGGTCTTCCCCGTGGCCTCCTTCCGATCGGACGTGCCCTAAACACCTCCCTAGGGAGGCGTTCGGGTGGCATCCTGACCAGATGCCCGAACCACCTCATCTGGCTCCTCTCGATGGAAAGGTCAATAATTCGTAATAACATTGATTTTGATTCAATATTATGTTTTGACTCCTCTCTGAGCTGCCACCTTAACGTGGTAGAGGAGTTTGCGTGTCCCAATGATCCTAGGAGCTATGTTGTCCGGGGGCTTTATGCCCCCTGGTAGGGTCTCCCAAGACAAACTGGTCCTAGGTGAGGGATCAGACAAAGAGCAGCTCGAAGACCTCCATGAATAATAAAAAACAAGGACCCAGATTTCCCTCGCCCGGACGCGGGTCACCGGGGCCCCCCTCTGGAGCCGGGCCCGGAGGTGGGGCACGATGGCGAGCGCCTGGTGGCCGGGCCTGTCCCCATGGGGCCCGGCCGGGCACAGCCCGAAGAGGCAACGTGGGTCCCCCCTCCAATGGGCTCACCACCCATAGCAGGGGTCATAGAGGTCGGGTGCGATGTGAGCTGGGCGGCAGCCGAAGGCAGGGCACTTGGCGGTCCGATCCTCGGCTACAGAAGCTAGCTCTTGGGACGTGGAACGTCACCTCGCTGGGGGGGAAGGAGCCTGAGCTAGTGCGCGAAGTGGAGAAGTTCCGGCTAGATATAGTCGGACTCACTTCGACGCACAGCAAGGGCTCTGGAACCAGTTCTCTCGAGAGGGGCTGGACTCTCTTCCACTCTGGCGTTGCCGGCAGTGAGAGGCGACGGGCTGGGGTGGCAATTCTTGTTTCCCCCCGGCTCAGAGCCTGTACGTTGGAGTTCAACCCGGTGGACGAGAGGGTAGCTTCCCTCCGCCTTCGGGTGGGGGAACGGGTCCTGACTGTGGTTTGCGCTTACGCGCCAAACCGCAGTTCAGAGTACCCACCCTTTTTGGATTCACTCGAGGGAGTACTTGAGAGTGCTCCCCCGGGTGATTCCCTCGTGCTACTGGGGGACTTCAATGCTCATGTTGGCAACGACAGTGAAACCTGGAGAGGCGTGATTGGGAAGAATGGCTGCCCGGATCTGAACCCGAGCGGTGTTTTGTTATTGGACTTTTGTGCCCGTCACAGATTGTCCATAACGAACACCATGTTCAAACATAAGGGTGTCCATATGTGCACTTGGCACCAGGACACCCTAGGCCGCGGTTCCATGATCGACTTTGTAGTTGTGTCATCGGATTTGCGGCCTCATGTTTTGGACACTCGGGTGAAGAGAGGGGCGGAGCTTTCTACCGATCACCACCTGGTGGTGAGTTGGCTGCGATGGTGGGGGAGGATGCCGGACAGACCTGGCAGGCCCAAACGCATTGTGAGGGTTTGCTGGGAACGCCTGGCAGAGTCTCCTGTCAGAGAGAGTTTCAATTCCCACCTCCGGAACGACTTTGAACATGTCACGAGGGAGGTGCTGGACATTGAGTCCGAATGGACCATGTTCCGCGCCTCTATTGTCGAGGCGGCTGATTGGAGCTGTGGCCGCAAGGTAGTTGGTGCTTGTCGTGGCGGTAATCCTAGAACCCGTTGGTGGACACCGGCGGTGAGGGATGCCGTCAAGCTGAAGAAGGAGTCCTATCGGGTTCTTTTGGCTCATAGGACTCCTGAGGCAGCGGACAGGTACCGACAGGCCAAGCGGTCTGCGACTTCAGCGGTCGCAGAGGCAAAAACTCGGACATGGGAGGAGTTCGGGGAAGCCATGGAAAACGACTTCCGGACGGCTTCGAAGCAATTCTGGACCACCATCCGCCGCCTCAGGAAGGGGAAGCAGTGCAATGTCAACACCGTGTATGGTGGGGATGGTGCTCTGCTGACCTCGACTGCGGATGTTGTGGATCGGTGGAGAGAATACTTCGAAGACCTCATCAATCCTACCAGCACGTCTTCCTATGAGGAAGCAGGGCCTGTGGAATCTGAGGTGGGCTCTCCTATTTCTGGGGCTGAGGTTGCCGAGGTAGTTAAAAAGCTCCTCGGTGGCAAGGCCCCGGGGGTGGATGAGACCCGCCCGGAGTTCCTTAAGGCTCTGGATGTTGTGGGGCTGTCTTGGTTGACAAGACTCTGCAACATCGCGTGGACATCGGGGGTGGTACCTCTGGATTGGCAGACCGGGGTGGTGGTTCCTCTCTTTAAGAAGGGGAACCGGAGGGTGTGTTCCAACTATCGTGGGATCACACTCCTCAGCCTTCCCGGTAAAGTCTATTCAGGTGTACTGGAGAGGAGGCTACGCCGGATAGTCGAACCTCGGATTCAGGAGGAACAGTGTGGTTTTCGTCCTGGTCGTGGAACTGTGGACCAGCTCTATACTCTCGGCAGGGTCCTTGAGGGTGCATGGGAGTTTGCCCAACCAGTCTACATGTGCTTTGTGGACTTGGAGAAGGCATTCGACCGTGTACCCCGGGAAGTCCTGTGGGGAGTGCTCAGAGAGTATGGGGTAACGGACTGTCTTATTGTGGCAGTTCGCTCCCTGTATAATCAGTGTCAGAGCTTGGTCCGCATTGCCGGCAGTAAGTCGGACACGTTTCCAGTGAGGGTTGGACTCCGCCAAGGCTGCCCTTTGTCACCGATTCTGTTCATAACCTTTATGGACAGAATTTCTAGGCGCAGTCAGGGCGTTGAGGGTATCTGGTTTGGTGGCTGCAGGATTAGGTCTCTGCTATTTGCAGATGATGTGGTCCTGATGGCTTCCTCCGGCCAAGATCTTCAGCTCTCACTGGATCGGTTCGCAGCCGAGTGTGAAGCGACTGGGATGGGAATCAGCACCTCCAAGTCCGAGTCCATGGTTCTCGCCCGGAAAAGGGTGGAGTGCCATCTCCGGGTTGGGGAGGGGATCTTGCCCCAAGTGGAGGAGTTCAAGTACCTCGGAGTCTTGTTCACGAGTGGGGGAAGAGTGGATCGTGAGATCGACAGGCGGATCGGTGCGGCGTCTTCAGTAATGCGGACACTGTATCGATCCGTTGTAGTGAAGAAGGAGCTGAGCCGGAAGGCAAAGCTCTCGATTTACCGGTCGATC
This sequence comes from Nerophis lumbriciformis, assembly GCF_033978685.3. Taxonomy (NCBI): domain Eukaryota; kingdom Metazoa; phylum Chordata; class Actinopteri; order Syngnathiformes; family Syngnathidae; genus Nerophis; species Nerophis lumbriciformis. Next base: position 24,196,454 of record NC_084584.2, on the reverse strand, counting down.
TACGTTCCCATCCTCACCTATGGTCATGAGCTTTGGGTCATGACCGAAAGGACAAGATCACGGGTACAAGCGGCCGAAATGAGTTTCCTCTGCCGGGTGGCGGGGCTCTCCCTTAGAGATAGGGTGAGAAGCTCTGTCATCCGGGAGGAGCTCAAAGTAAAGCCGCTGCTCCTCCACATCGAGAGGAGCCAGATGAGGTGGTTCGGGCATCTGGTCAGGATGCCACCCGAACGCCTCCCTAGGAAGGTGTTTCGGGCACGTCCGACCGGTAGGAGGCCACGGGGAAGACCCAGGACACGTTGGGAAGACTATCTCTCCCGGCTGGCCTGGGAACGCCTCGGGATCCCCCGGGAGGAGCTGGACGAAGTGGCTGGGGAGAGGGAAGTCTGGGCTTCCCTGCTTAAGCTGCTGCCCCCGCGACACGACCTCGGATAAGCGGAAGAAGATGGATGGATGGATGGATTATGTTTTGAGCAATGAACAGTTTGAAAGAAAAAAAACCAGCTATGTTTTATTCGTCAACATTGCAACTTTTCTAAATTACATTTAACCTTTAAGCTTTTTTATTTCACTTTTGTTATGTTTTTGTTTATTTTAATAGTATTTTTAGAATGTGCCGTGGGCCTTTAAAACATTAGCTGTGGGCCACAAATGGCCTCCAGGGCACACTTTTGACACCCCTGAGAAAGATAATAAAAATTTAAATCTGATAAATCTATGGATAAAAAGCAGAGCCTGGCGACGCATGCGCGTTTATCATAACTCTCTCGCTCTCTCTGTCTCTGCCCCTCCCTCACGAATGCTGCTGCATGCACACTTTGTTTTGTTTTTAGCCCCTTCTTAACCCTGAATGTACATTGAAAATACACGCAACCCTAACTCAAAATGCCGGACATTTGAGGCATTTAAGAAACTCCGCCCTGACAGCTCCACAAAAGAGGACATGTCCGGTGAAAAGAGGACGTATGGTCAGTCTATCGTAGCCTGTTAGCTGCTAGCATGTGCTACCATGAATTAATTAACGTTGACCCCGACTTAAACAAGTTGAAAAACGTATTCGTGTGTTACCATTTAGTGGTCAATTGTACGGAATATGTACTGTACTGTGCAATCTACTAATACAAGTTTCAATCAATCAGCATGCCGTGTGTTGTGCCTCGGTGTGCATTGTTTACACAATGTGTGTTACGCTGCTTAATATGTCTGTGTGGAAACTCGTTCGGTACACCTCCCAACTGAACCGGAACGCCTGTACCGAAACGGTTCAATACAAATACACGTACCGTTACACCCCTACAGTATGATGATTCTATGTGTCTACATTAAAACATTCTTCTTCATACTGCATTAATATATGCTCATTTTAAACTTTCATGCCGAGAGGGAAATCACAACTAAGTCAATTTAGCAAAACTGTATTTATTAAACAGTTATTAAGCAGTGGCACAAACATTCATGTCATTTCCAAACAGAAAGTGCAAGATTGTCAGAGACATTTTAAAACAAGCTATGAGTGCACTTTTGTGTATGATGTCACTAAGATGACAAATCAAAACAAAACTAAATTAAAGTGCACTTTTTGTACAGAACACCACTACAATAGTTAAAAACAAATAAAGTGCACTTTTGTGCATGATGTCACAAGATATTTCAATAAGTGTCAAATATAAATGAGCTGCATAATAGGAAATCAAATAGCAGTGCTGCTACTTTTTGTAGCAACGCTTTTGCCGCGTAATTGTTCAACATATTCCCGCTAGAAGCCAAACCACCGCCAGACGATGCACCCCGTGCTGTTTTTCTTGGGAATTAATTATTCCTTCATTTGTTACCAGATTGGCACCTTCTCTCTCTCTCGTATTACCACTCGCATCGCACAGTTAGCATCACAGCTAATGTTACCCATGTAGCTACTTTGCACGCGTGACGTATGTAAGAAGGTGCGCTTGTTTAAGTCTGTGTGAGGAGAGACAAGAAAGAGTGGGAAACGCATGCAGTGTAATGCCCGCAGCTAAAAGCAACTGTGTGAGAACATATACTCGAATATCACGATATACCGGTAGTCATTTTGTATATCGCACAGAGACAACACCGCGATATATCGATATATCGCCCAGCCCTAGGATGCCACGTGTTCAACAAATCTAGTCGTGAAATTTCCTCGCTCCTAAATATTCCAAAGTCAACTTTATTATAAGAAAAGTGAAGAGTTTGGGAACAACAGCAAGTCAGCCACCAAGTGTTAGGCCACGTAAACTGACAGAAAGGGGTCAGCGGATGCTGAAGCGCACAGTGCAAAGACTTTATGCACAGTCAGTTGCTACAGAGCTCCAAACTTCATGTGACCCTCCAATTAGCCCACGCACGGTACACAGAGAGCTTCATGGAATGAGTTTCCATGGCCGAGCAGCTGTGTCTAAGCCATACAGTCCAATGCAAAGCGTTGGAGGCAGTGGTGTAAAGCACGTCGCCACTGGACTCTAGAGCAGTGGGCATGCCTTCTCTGGAGTGATGAATCACACTTTTCCATCTGGCAATCTGATGGACCAGTCTGGCTTTGGAGGTTGCCATGAGAACGCTACATTTCGGACTGCATTGTGCCGAGTGTGAAATTCGGTGGAGGAGGAATTATGGTGTGGGGTTGGTTTTTCAGGAGTTGGGCTTGGCCCCTTAGTTCCAGTGAAAGGAACTTTGAATGCTCCAGGATACCAAAACATTTTTGGACAATTCCATGGGATGGCGCTTCAAGTTCATATGTGAGTAAAGGCAGGTGGCCAAATACTTTTGGCAATATAGTGTACTTGTTGGTCACAAAAAACATTCATGAAGTTTGGTTCTTTTATGAACACCCAACTGCGCGCAAGACCCAACCTCCGGGCTGATGATTTTATGTTGTCATGAAGAATTTGGAGGTAATCCTCCTTTTTTATTGACCCATTTACACTCCGTAAAGCACCAGTTCCATTGGCAGCGAAACAGGCCCAGAGCATAATGCTACCATCACCATGCTTGACGGTAGGAATGGTGTTCGTGTGATTAAAGGCCTACCTTTTCTCCTCCAAACATATTGCTGGGTATTGTGGCCAAACAGCTCAATTTTTGTTTAATCTGACCACAGAACTTTCCTCCAGAGGGTCTTATCTCTGTCCATTTGATGTCAGATGAAACAAAAATCGTTATACTGCGTATATTTAGCTGTGTTTCGCACGTGGTGGAAACCGACACAAAGACCTGAATGGAAACTGAAAAAGTCCGCTGCCATGGCGGCGTCGTATCGCATCCCGTATAAAGGTGTTATGTTATGTTATTTTATTTTCATTTATTATGCGCCCCCCCCAACCAATTGTTACATCAACCCGGGGCACAGCCCGAGTAGAGAAACAAAAAAAACAGAAACAGAGACTGAGACACACAAAGGAATCTAAAATAAACATTTAAGACTCACAATGAACACAAAAATCAAAAGTCATCTGCGGTAAAGAGGGGAGTTTTAACCTGTGCTCTAAAAAGAGTCCAGAGTGGTGGCGGACTTGATACCGTATTTTTCGGAGTATAAGTCGCTCCGGAGTATAAGTCGCACCGGCCGAAAATGCATAATAAAGAAGGAAAAAAAAACATATATAAGTCGCACTGGAGTATAAGTCGCATTTTTTGGGGAAATGTATTAGATAAAACCCAACACCAAGAATAGACATTTAAAAGGCAATTTAAAATAAATAAAGAATAGTGAGCAACAGGCTGAATAAGTGTACGTTTTATGACGCATAAATCAGTGTTTTTCAACCTTTTTTGAGCCAAGGCACATTTTTTTGCGTTGAAAAAATGCGGAGGCACACTATCAGCAGAAATGATTAAGAAATCAAACTCAGTAGACAATAAAACGTCGTCGTCACAATTATTGGATATGACTTTAAAGCATAACCAAGCATGCACCAATATAGCTCTTGTCTCAAAGTAGGTGTACTGTCACCACCTGTCACATCACACCCTGACTTATTTTGACTTTTTTGCTGTTTTCCTGTTTGTAGTGTTTTAGTTCTTGTCTTGCGCTCCTATTTTGGTGGCTTTTTCTCTTTTTTAGTATTTTCCAGTAGCAGTTTCATGTCTTCCTTCGAGCGATATTCCCCGCATCTACTTTGTTTTAGCAAACAAGAATATTTTGGTTGTTTTTATCCTTCTTTGTGGGGACATTGTTGATTGTCATGTCATGTTCGGATGTACATTGCAGACACCGTCTTTGCTCCACAGTAAGTCTTTGCTGTTGTCCAGCATTCTGTTTTTGTTTACTTTGTAGCCAGTTCAGCTTTAGTTTTGTTCTGCATAACCTTCCCTAAGCTTTAATGCCTTTTCTTAAGGGCACTCACCTTTTGTTTATTTTTGGTTTAAGCATTAGACGTCTTTTTACCTTCACACTGCCTCCCGCTGTTTCCGACATCTACAAAGCAATTAGCTACCTGCTGCCACCTACTGATATGGAAGAGTATTACACGGTTACTCTGCCGATTTATAGACAGTACAGACACTCAACAACGGCACATTATTTGCGGATTATAATTACTGGTTTGCAAAAAATATTTTCAACCCATATAGGTGAAATTAGATCATCTCCCACGGCACACCAGACTGTATCTCACAGCACACTGATGTGCCGCGGCACAGTGGTTGAAAAACACTGGCATAAATAACCAACTGAAAACGTGCCTGGTATGTAAACGTAGCATATTATGGTAAGAGTCATTCAAATAACTATAACATATAGAACATGCTATACGTTTACCAAACAATCTGTCACTCCTAATCGCTAAATCCCATGAAATCTTATACGTCTAGTCTCTTACGTGAATGAGCTAAATAATATTATTTGATATTTTACGGTAATGTGTTAATAATTTCATACATAAGTCGCTCCTGAATATAAGTCGCACTCCCGGCCAAACTATGAAAAAAAACTGACTTATAGTCCGAAAAATATGGTATTCAGAGGGAGCTTATTCCATAGCCTGGGTGCCATCACTGAGAAAGCACGGTCTCCCTTTGTCTTTAGGTTTGACCGTTGGACCTTCAGGGTCATCTGGTTGTCAGATCTAAGGCAACGACCAAGCCTGGAGCTGGTAGGTTGGTCCAGGAGATCTTTGATGTAAGCTGGGGTGAGACCATTGAGGTGAGTCACAAAACAAACAGCCAGGCACTCGGCGGGTCAAAAAAAATCAGAGTTAGAATCGATCAATTTGAAAATATATTTGGCAGACTCACAGATAAATGTATAACTTATACTATAATAGGTGTTAAAATAACATTTTTCTCGCCAAGCTTTGTGACGCAGGTGATTGTCCAATCCGAAAATGTCGATATTCTGTATAAACTAGGATGTGTGTTCTACATCATAAGTAGTGGTGATGAAAACAACACTTCGGCATGATCAAGCGTGAAACCGCTCTGAGCTACCACTGCAGATATCCAGCCAGCGACAAACATTCGTACCTACCTGGGTTGCCTCATGTTAAATGCTTCTATCGTTTATATGTGAACGTATGCACATGGCCTGCAAGATGTGATGTGTTTTGCAGTCTGAAGGTGAGGGCAGCCTGCTGAGATGTATGCGGTGCACAGGCAAGCCCACACGCCCACCTCTGTGGAGTTCTCCGTCTACTGCAACTTCATTTCCAACAAGGAGAAGAATCTAGTTGTCGCCGGGACGTCACAGGTGTTTGTCTACAGGATTATCCACGATGTGGAGGTATTTGCACTGTCAGTTCATCAACAACAACAAAAAACAGTCAACGAGAAGCCGCCTTTAACATGACACATATGTTTCAGAGTACATCGAAGTCCGACAAGCCCTCAGGTATGTTTGAATATGGTTGTTGTACCTTAGTCTAAGTTCATTTGTGGGCACCCTCTCCTGTAGGGATTGGTACCTTTTAATATTTGAACACATACGATACCAATTCCCAGTACCAATTTTCGGTACTTTTGTGGGGTAATAAATGTTGATTGTTTGATGATGATGGTTGTTTTTTAATGTAACATTTAAAGATTAGCTAATTATGGCAACTGATGTCCAGTCGTTATATCTTATTTTCTTACACATATGAATCTCATTTGCAATACAATTGCACATTCAAGACATTAGATGGCAGTACTGTATAGACTATCTAAGGTATGTTGTCTTAACTAGGAAGTAGCTTTTTCCAGGAAGCTGATTGTGTTATGTTGCACCCTACAAACTGTTTATACTGTAAGTATGGTGCTTATTACACACCAACTGTTTGGTTGTAACATTCATCATTGTTGTAGTTTTTATTACCAAATTTGGATGCGTTAAAATTGCCATGTAAAATCGCTAATGCCTGTTTATGGCAAATCCAATGTAAATTAGCATCAAGCTCGCACATTTTGGAAGAGTGGAGCCATACTTTATGTTAGAGCGTTTTCCACCAAGCACACTTGCTTTGTTGGTGTTGAAAAATACAACATTACATGGAGGGAGTATGGCTGAGTCCACCCTCAGTGCTGCTTGGGTGATTGTTTACGCAAGCCGATGTTTAGTCTGCAGTAGGGCTGGGCATTATACTCGATATATCGCGGATTTGTCTCTGTGCGATATAGAAAATGACTATCGTGATATTCGAGTATATGTTCTCGAATATGCGGGTGGTAATACGAGAGAGAGAAGGTGCGAATCTGTTAACAAATAAAGGAATAATTAATTCCCAAGAAAAACAGCACGGGGTCCATCGTCTGGCGGTGGTTTGGCTTCAAGCGGTAATATGTTGAACAATTATGCGGCAAAAGCGTTGCTACAAAAAGTAGCACCACTGCTAATGTAGCATAATTTGAAAAGTCACTCGCTAGAGAATAAGGAGTGCTTGAAACTCCTAATGTCAACATCTCCGTTCGGTGCCACACTAACAAAATGCCGAAGCAACTATTTCCACATCAACACCGTATAAAAAAAATAGTCAACAATAGAAGGAGATAACGTCTGCAGCATACTTGCCAACCCTCTCGAATTTTCCGGGAGACTCCCGAAATTCAGCACCTCTTCCGAAAACCTCCCGGGACAAATCTCCCGATTTTCAGCCGGAGCTGGAGGCCACGCCCCCTCCAGCTCCATGCGGACCTGAGTGAGGATAGCTTTTTTTCATGTCCGCTTTCCCACGATACAAACAGCGTGCCTGCTCAATCACGTTATTCCATACGAGGCGTCCGGCATACCGCCGATGAGCATGGTGCAGATGGAGAAGATCTTCTCGGCGTCCGTGTTGGCGCACACGTTGCCAAAGCCGACGCTGGTCAGGCTCCTGAGGGTGAAGTAGAGGGCGGCGATGTACGAGCTGCGCACCGACAGGCCGCCGACCGTGTTGTTGACGTAGGGCATCTCCAGGCGTTTGCCCAGATCATGGGGCCATCCTTGGGGAAGAGACGGGAGGACAACAGGATGACAAGACCTAAATCATCCAGACTAGAGATAAATTGTATTATTACGTTTATCTTACCTAAAAATAAATATATTTATTAATTAAAAAAAACAACTAAATACATTTTACTATATTTTGCTAAAAACATCAAAATTAATTGTATTTTTTCGGACTCCTTATTACATCCAGCCATAGAATTATACATTAAAATAAACATATTTGAAATCATGTATTTTAAATGATCACATTAATTCATTTAAAATGACCATATTTAATTATTAAAATAATTGCTTGTTTATGAACAACTTTAGCATTTTATTCATTACATTTTGAAGCTCTCAGAAGCCAAGTTATGTTATATTCCTTAAGATTTATTTATGCAAGTTTGAAGTATCAATTATCTAAACACAATTTTGTTTGCAATATATATATATATATATATATATACATGTATGAAATACTTGACTTGGTGAATTCTAGCTGTAAATATACTCCACCCGCGACCACGCCCCCCACCTCCAGAAATCGGGGGTCTCAAGGTTGGCAAGTATGGTCCGCAGGAACCTACCACATAGCGAAGGACATACACTATTTGATTTCCTATTATGCAGCTCATTTTTATTTGACAGTTATTGAAATATCTTGTGTGACATCATGCACAAAAGTGCACTTTATTTGTTTTTAACTATTGTAGTGGCGTTCTGTGCAAAAAGTGCACTTTAATTAAGTGTTGTTTTGATATGTCATCTTAGTGACATCATGCACAAAATTGCATTAATAGCTTGTTTTAAAATGTCTCTGACAATCTTGCACTTTCTGTTTTGGAAATGACATGAATGTTTGTGCCACTGCTTAATAACTGTTTAATAAATACAGTTTTGGTAAATTAACTTAGTTGTGATTTCCCTCTCTGCATGAAAGTTTAAAATAAGCATATATGAATGCAGTATGAACAAAGATGTTTTAATGTAGACACATAGAATCATCATACTGCTGTGATTATCTGCATCAAGTGTTCATTCAAGGCTAAGGCAAAATATCGAGATATATATCGTGTATCGTGACATGGCCTAAAATTATCGAGATATTAATAAAAGGCCATATCGCCTATAAAAGTGCCGAATTCGATGGCCATTCCTACTCTCCTTTTGTTTTTGTTTTAGATGGCAAAGCTCGCAAGGAGAAGCTGGAGCAGGTGGCCAGCTTTTCGCTCTTTGGTAACGTCATGTCCATGGCCAGCGTGCAGCTCGTAGGAGCCAGCAGGGATGCGCTACTCCTTAGCTTTAAAGATGGCAAGGTCTGAGCAGAAAGAAGATCATTGAAAATTATTTGGATTTCTCAACATTTTTCCGTGTTCTCTCATCAGCTGTCTGTGGTGGAGTACGACCCGGGGACACACGACCTCAAGACGCTGTCCATGCACTACTTTGAGGAGCCCGAACTCCGAGTAAGTACAATATCACAACGAAACATACAATCCACTTATATTTGGACACACTGACAGCCACCTGATGACTCTATTTTGAAATTGCAGGATGGCTTTGTACAGAACGTACACATTCCTATTGTCCGTGTGGATCCGGAGAATCGCTGTGCAGTGATGCTCATTTACGGCACCCAACTGGTGGTGCTGCCCTTCCGGAAAGACACGCTAACCGATGAACAGGAGGGTGGGGTCGGAGACGGGTGAGTGACCTAAAAAGTACATTACTATGGAAATGAAACTAAGTGATCTGTGAAGCGCAGCATTCATGCAGACCCAGGTCACTACACAACCTCCACCATGCTAGATTTCTGTTGGTTATTTTCAGTGGAGTGTAAATAGATAGATAGATAGATAGATAGATAGATAGTACTTTATTTGCATACTGCCATTAAAACTATACACTGACTGCTCTAAAGTAGGGATGGCAAAGCGGGTTACTAAGGCTCCTAATTTGGCTACTGACGTATGCGGTAACATATTACTTCATTTCCGGTTATATTATTTTCTGGTTACCGTATTTTTCGGATTATAAGTCGCAGTTTTTTTCATAGTTTGGCCGTGGGTGCGATTTATGTGTGAAATTATTAACACCTTACCGTAAAATAACAAATAATATTATTTATCTAATTCACGGAAGAGACGAAGCAAATGTCAGCAATCGTCACATACACGTCAGCAATCGTCACATACACGTCAACCAATAAGAATTCGGCGGAGGAGGGTCATGGCAGAAGTGTATTGTGGGTCATGGGATGCTAACTGCTATATGCTATATGCTACTGCCGTAGCTATTAAAATGGATCATTTCAACAATGGCGGTAACTTATAAAAACTGAGAAGGGCTGAACAAAAATGGCACCGAAAAGGAAATCATATACTGCAGATTAGGGACGGCGTGGCGCAGTGGAAGAATGGCCGTGCGCGACCCGAGTGTCCCTGGTTCAATCCCCACCTAGTACCAACCTCGTCATGTCCGTTGTGTCCTGAGCAAGACACTTCACCCTTGCTCCTGATGGGTGCTGGTTAGCGCCTTGCATGGCAGCTCCCTCCATCAGTGTGTGAATGTGTGTGTGAATGGGTAAATGTGGAAGTAGTGTCAAAGCGCTTTGAGTACCTTGAAGGTAGAAAAGCGCTATACAAGTACAACCCATTTATTACAAGCTGGACGTAGTGAAATATGCAGCATAAAACGGCGATCGAGCAGCAGAAAGAAAGGACACTAGCGGCGCATACCAGGAGCGACAACGAGGAAGAAGATTTCATGGGATTTAGCGATCAGGAGTGACAGATTGTTTGGTAAACGTATAGCATGTTCTATATGTTATAGTTATTTGAATGACTCTTACCATAATATGTTACGTTAACATACCAGGCACGTTCTCAGTTGGTTATTTATGCCTCATATAACGTACACTTAAGGGCAGCATGGTGGAAGAGGGGTTAGTGCATCTGCCTCACAATACGAAGGTCCTATGTAGTCTTGGGTTTAATCCCGGGCTCGGGAACTTTCTGTGTGGAGTTTGCATGTTCTCCCCGTGACTGCGTGGGTTCCCTCCGGGTACTCCGGCTTCCTCCCACTTCCAAAAACATGCACCTGGGGATAGGTTGATTGGTAACACTAAATTGGCCCTAGTGTGTGGATGTGAGTGTGAATGTTGTCTGTCTATCTGTGTTGGCGATGAGGTGGCGACTTGTCCAGGGTGTAAACGCTTTCCGCACGATTGTAGCTGAGATAGGCTCCAGCGACCCCAAAAGGGAATAAGCGGTAGAAAATGGATGGGATGGAACGTACACTTATTCAGCCTGTTGCTCACTATTCTTTATTTATTTTAAATTGCCTTTCTTGGTGTTGGGTTTTATCAAATAAATTTCCCCCAAAAATGCGACTTATACTCGAGTGCGACGTACATATGTTTTTTTCCTTCTTTATTATGCATTTTCGGCCGGTGCGACGTATACTCTGGAGCGACTTATAATCCGAAAAATACGGTATATTGTTTTTACAAAACTATTATTACTCGTAATCGACTTCTGTTAATATCTGGTTACTTTCTGTTGTAATATGGTTCTATCTACACTTCTAGTGAAATGTAATAAGCTTTTATTTTTCTGTTGTTTGGATACTTAGTTAGTTTTGGCAATACTCCAAAATTGGGTATCGATTCAATACCAAGTAGTTACAGTGGCTGTATTGGCCATACCAATGCTGATACCTTCAATTGTTATGATAATTAAATGATTCAATTTTGGTTACATTTATAATCAGACAAAAACACAGGATGGTGGTGTAACAGTATCAATAAAATATTTAAATAATCATATCTTATCTGCCCAGACAGAGAGCCAAGTCTTCGCCAATGGTGTGGCTTTTTTCAGGTCTTTGTTTGTGACGTGGACCTGGTTTAAAGGGCATTGTTTTTTGACATGATCACACCGGCTGTCAGTTTTTAGGCCCCACCTTGCCATATTCGTGCCGCTGTCAAATTTGTAGGACACAGCTAGTTTGTCATCAATATGCATTGTCTGGATGTAAGTGCAGTTATATGGTCAGACACATTTGTATCATTTAAATCGTCTATATTGTGCAACCTTACTCTAAAATCCATCCATCCATTTTCTACCGCTTATTCCCTTCGGGGTTGCGGGGGGCGCTGGAGCCTATTTCAGCTTCAATCGGGCGGAAGGCGGGGTACAACCTGGACAAGTCGCTAACACAGATAGACAGACAACATTCACACTCACATTCACACACTAGGACCAGTTTAGTGTTGCCAGTCATCCTATCCCCAGGTGCATGTCTTTGGAGGTGGGAGGAAGCCGGGGTACCCGGAGGGAACCCACGCAGTCACGGGGAGAACATGCAAATATCTAAGTTTAATTTATTTAAAAATGTCACCGTGGGAAGATTTACTGCAATGAAAATACTTGCCTAACTGTGAGATACTGTTTTGTGTACTTTCCTGCAGTCCCAAATCCAGCTTCCTGCCGAGTTACATCATCGACGTCCGCGAACTGGACGAGAAGCTGCTCAACATCATCGACATGAAGTTCCTCCACGGCTACTACGAGTCTACGTTACTCATCCTGTTTGAGCCTAACCAGACGTGGCCTGGGTCTGTCCCCTGCACCCTGCTCAATTCCTCACTTTTAGATAAAACAATTTATGTCACGTTCTTCTATCTCCTCCCTCCCAGGCGTGTGGCCGTGCGGCAGGACACGTGCAGCATTGTCGCCATCTCTCTCAACATCATGCAGAAAGTTCACCCTGTCATCTGGTCGCTGAACAACCTGCCGTTTGACTGCTCGCAAGTCATGGCCGTTCCCAAGCCCATTGGTGAGCATCCTTCTTATCTTCAGAATCACTGCTGTATTTTGTTTGTTTCCTGTGTGGTCATTTTTGTTTTGTATTTTCATTTTACTCCCCACCTATCTCCACAGGTGGTGTGGTGGTCTTCGCTGTGAACTCCTTGTTGTACCTGAACCAGAGTGTTCCACCGTACGGAGTGTCTCTTAATTCCCAAACAAACGGGACCACAGCATTCCCTCTGCGTGAGCACAAAAGTGAACGCACACGTCTTACCTTACATTTTGCCTGTGTAACATGTTTTGGCTTTCTCAGGCGAACAAGAGGAGGTGAAGATTACCCTGGACTGCTCCCAGTCTGACTTTATTTCCCATGACAAGATGGTTATCTCTCTGAAGGGGGGAGAGATGTGAGTGCTCGCTGTTATTATTACTTCGGCTCAGCTCTTATATCACGATGCAGTTATAAATGTCTTTCCCTGTCTCTTTTTTTGCCATAGTTATGTTTTGACCCTCATCACCGACGGCATGAGGAGTGTCCGAGACTTCCACTTTGACAAAGCAGCCGCCAGCGTCCTCACAACCTGTGTAAACTTTTTAAGCAGTCTTTATTTGTATCAAATGCCGTAATTTCCGGACTATTAGCCGCTACTTATTTCCCCACACTTTAAACCCTGCGCTTTTAATTAATCAATCATCCATCCATACGTTTTCTATCGCTTTCCCCCTCTGGGGTCCAGTGGGGCTGGAGCCTACCCCAGCTGCACTCGGGCAGAAGGCGGGGTACACCCTGGACAAGTCGTCACCTCATCTCAGAGCTAACACAGATAGACAACACTCACATTCGCACACTAAATAATAATAAATAATAATAAAAGTTTATTTATATAGCCATTAATTACAAATGCCCCAAAGAGCTTCACAAACTCACGACAACATCCCCTGAGCCAAACCATTATGATAAAACCTCCAACACACTGAACCAACAAATCTGCAGATAATTTATGGATATTTTTTTTAGCATTTTTTTAGGTAAAAAGAGTATTTAATTACCGTATTTTTCGGATTATAAATCGCCCCGGAGTATAAATCGCACCGGCCGAAAATGCATAAAAAGAAGGGAAAAAACTAGGGATGTCCGATAATGGCTTTTTGCCGATATCCGATATTCCGATATTGTCCAACTCTTTAATTACCGATACCGATATCAACCGATATATACAGTCGTGGAATTAACACATTATTATGCCTAATTTGGACAACCAGGTATGGTGAAGATAAGGTACTTTAAAAAAAAATTAATACAATAAAATAAGATAAATAAATTACAAACATTTTCTTGAATAAAAAAGAAAGCAAAACAATATAAAAACAGTTACATAGAAACTAGTAATTAATGAAAATGAGTAAAATTAACTGTTAAAGGTTAGTACCGGTACTATTAGTGGACCAGCAGCACGCACAATCATGTGTGCTTACGGACTGTATCCCTTGCAGACTGTATTGATATATATTGATATATAATGTAGGAACCAGAATATTAATAACAGAAACAACCCTTTTGTGTGAATGAGTGTGAATGGAGGAGGGAGGTTTTTTGGGTTGGTGCACTAATTGTAAGTGTATCTTGTGTTTTTTATGTTGATTTAATTAAAAAAAACCACAAAAAAAACGATACCGATAATAAAAAAAAACGATACCGATAATTTCCGATTTTACATTTTAACGCATTTATCAGCCGATAATATCGGCAGGCCGATATTATCGGACATCTCTAAAAAAAACATATATAAGTCGCACTAGAGTATAAATCGCATTTTTGGGGGAAATTTATTTGATAAAATCCAACACCAAGAATAGACATTTGAAAGGCAATTTAAAATAAATAAAGAATAGTGAACAACAGGCTGAATAAGTGTACGTTATATGACTCATAAATAACCAACTGAGAACGTGTCTGGTATGTTAACGTAACATATTACGGTAAGAGTCATTCAAATAACTATAACATATAGAACATGCTATACATTTACCAAACAATCTGTCACTCTTAATCGCTAAATCCGATGAAATGTTCTTCCTCGGTGTCGCTTCTAAACAACTCTGCCAACTCCAAAGGTAGACAATGCACCGCTTCCTCTTCTATCGGTACGTCGCTTACGTCAGAGTCATCGTCAGTTGCAGTTCCAATTATTCCAGCCTTTCTGAATCCGGACAGGATGGTTTTGAAGCCCATGCTTTGTCGATCCATCCAATGACATCCAGAAAATGTGCATGGCGCTCGGGCTGCAACTAATGATTAATTTGATAACCGATTAATCTGTCGATTATTACTTCGATTAATTGATTAATAATCAGATAAAAGAGACAAACTACATTTCTATCCTTTCCAGTATTTTATTGAAAAAAACCAGCATACTGGCACCATACTTATTTTGATTATTGTTTCTCAGCTGTTTGTACATGTTGCAGTTTATAAATAAAGGTTTATTAAAAAAAAACAAAAAAAACGAATCGATGACTAAATTAATCGCCAACTATTTTTATAATTGATTTTAATCGATTTAATCGATTAGTTGTTGCAGCCCTACATGGCGCATTAGTATTATTTGATATTTTACGGTAATGTGTTAATAATTTCACACAAGTCGCTCCAGAATATAAATCGCACCCCGGGCCAAACTATGAAAAAAAACTGCGATTTATAATCCGAAAAATACGGTACAGATCATAATGAATGAATCAGTTTTTTTTTTTTATTGCTTGTAGGGATTTAAATATGTTAATGATAACTGTGGTAAATCTCCAGACGGTTAGTATTACTGTTTTAAATTAAAATGATGGAAAAACCGTGGTTGATAAGGGCACTTTGATCAATTTACATACTGACTGGCGCCATCTTGGTAGCTTAAATGCTTACATGAAAACAAGACACATTAATGTCATTCTCCATTAAGAAACAACATACCCCTAATCTAAACTTATATAAACCCATTGCTGTCTGAGCAACTAAGATATTCAATTGGGTACATTGAACCTGCAAGCTCTGCTCTCTTAGAACAGAGTGATCGCTCTATACTCAGAGCGATACGAGATTGAGGTCTTTTTACGGACCGCTGAACAGAATAGGACGCCCGCCAGAAGTAATGAATAATAATAATGGATTTTGTTTGTTAACGCACTTTTCCATTTGAATACATCTTAAAGTTCTACAGTACAAGACAATAAAGAAAACAATAAATGCTTTGCCATTTAATGTACCGGTACTAAGACTAAATCACTTATCAGTGAAGAAATACAAAGCATACAAAATAGTGGGTTTTCTAACCATGTATTTTATTTATTTAAATTATTAAAAAAATAACTTTGTCAAAAGATTTCAATGTGTGTGTATAAGTACTTATTGCGATGATAATGATAACCATGATTATTTTGGTCATGATAACCGTGATATGAAATTTTTATATATCGTTACATCTCTAATCGCTTGACAGGACTACGTTTTAGCCGAGGCAGTCCTTCCTTCATATGTTTGCACGTTTTCCACCTCAGATGACCACCATGGAGCCTGGCTATCTCTTCCTCGGGTCCCGCCTCGGTAACTCCTTGCTGCTGAAGTACACGGAGAAGCTGCAGGAGACATCGCCGGACGAGGTGAAAGAAAAGCAGGACAATGAAAAGGACAAAGACAAACAGGTGAGCATGTGTGACCATTTGTGTCCGGTTGTCGTTTTACTGAACAGTCAATGGTTTCCAGGAGGAGCCGCCGAGCAAAAAGAAGAGAGTCGAATCCTCCACTAACTGGACTGGTATGTTTGCAAATGTGCTCTAGTTTTTTTCACGTCAGGTTTGTTTCATTGCTGTGCTTCTTTGCCCACTTTAATAGATGAAGTGGACGAGATTGAAGTGTACGGAAGCGAGGCCCAGTCAGGCACCCAGCTGGCCACATACTCATTTGAGGTGAAAGAACATGCATGGATGGAATTTTAATTCCGGATGTCGCGGGGAGATACAACTTGCTTGGGGGTCGTGGTTTAATGGGATTTGATGTGTGTTTTGAAGTAATATTATTACATTGGAAAATAATTTTTCATTGATTTTAGTTTATGTGCAAAATACCAAAATTAACAGAATCAAAAACTATTCAACTTTTCATGATCGTTTGATGATGTAGTTTGTTTACCTCGTACAATAGTATCTCAACTTTCGAGCTTAATTGGTTCTGTGACGGAGCTCTTAACTCT